>NC_090178.1:21807202-21857202 GCF_024679245.1 Pseudorasbora parva | reverse complement strand
AATGTGTTTAGGGAGATCGATTTGTAGATATTTGTATAGGCAATTATTTGCAATTATTTAAAACAGAATAAATAATTGAATGTTTAATACCACCACAAGCATTATTTGTACACACTGTATTTTACAGCTTTCAAAATTAACACATTCATTTTAAGGTGCAGTATGTAATATTTACAGCTAGTGGTTGAAAATGGTACTGCAGTCCAAATTCTAAAATGTTGGTGAGATTTGTTTCCACCGCCCCCTTCTCCTCAGGCTCTATGCTCACGCAATGGACAATTGAAGACGAGGAGACTTCACACTGTAAGTTGATGAGTTGATTTATCCATGTTTTAATATGCTCCCATTCATAGAGATTTTTAGATGGATGCCGAGGCTTCTTAGGTCGGGTAGAATCTGCGATCTCTGACCCATTTTGTTGGCTGGTTTCCATGGCTCCAGTGTGCTGTGTTTTCCGCCAACTGGTAACCTGTGGTGTGGAAATACTATTGGGTAAATTGCCAGTGGGCGGAATCACACAGACCAAAACAAAAACAGAGATTGCGACACACAACGCAAATTTCAAAGTAAAATAACTGGCCGTGGCATTGTTTTTCAGAGAAATGTGAACTTAGCATGTTTCCTAAATATCTGCAAACATATTATGGTATTTTTATGCTTTAGTAAAGTTACATACAGCACCTTTTTAAGATCTTAATAAAGGTACACTATGGCATGCATTTTGCGGAAGAACATTGTTTTGGTTGTGCTTTGGCTCGGCGTGACTGTGTGCCTAATAAAGTGGGACAGAGACCATATTGTCGTATTTTCTATTCCAAATCACTCATAGCTACCAAACACCTTTTGGCATTTGTAAATTTGTAAATGTTAAAAGGTGCATTATGTAATGTATGAATTGAAATTTAATCACGTTATTTAAATGTAAGCTTTTATTCATTGTGTAACATCTGTTCAAATCATTTGTAGGTTTTTAAGAAGTGCATGATCATATGAATTGAAAGATTAATGACGTTTGTAAACATATCGGTTTACACTAAAAATGATCTGTTAAAAATTATGAAATGTTTAATAAATTCATTAGTAAACATTAACAAGCAAATTATTTCATATTTATATGTAAATATAAAATAACGAATGATCTGCAAATTAGATGGCAAATGAGATGCCACAGTGATTATTTCCAATGATCCTGGGTTTATATCACATCTATTATAATCTTTTTCTCACACAATATATTATTGTTTTAATCACAGCTTTTTAATCATAATTGCCTTTATATATTTTAGAAAGGGGCCTTCCTTGCAAGGGAAGTCTTGGCATCAAAAATATTATAAAATAAATATAATACTGAATTAATATGTACATCATATTCTAAATAGATGGAAATATAACTTGTATGATTGTTTTTAGTAGTTTGGGAGACCCAGATTACCAAAGCTAACTCACTTTGCAGCAAATGTGAGCTAATTCAACTAGCAGCAGTTCCTAAATTGGGCCAATATTCATATATTTTCTATATTTTTTTATCCTTATTAGTCGTTTAATTATAATGTTGTTTTATTACATGTTGCTGATTCCCTCCAGCTTTCATTAGGCAGTATAATGCATTTAGCAGTTTGCAGAAATAACAGAATGACTCGTAGTTTTTATCCATGGTGACTTGGAGGCATCCGCTAGACCACAATGCCCTGCTTCGGGCATAGTCAAACTCATGGGTCAAGGTTACAGCGACAGCAGGATCCTGGAGGGTGTGATATTCTCTCTTTGCATGTCTGTGTGCATTTTATATATTCAGTTCCGTCCTCATTTCTAAGTCGGTTTAATTATTTATTTACATTCATCTATATTTTTGGACTGAGGTCAGTTGACAAGGGCAAACAGAAAGTGTCAGCATCTGACCATGAGAATAAATAGTGGTCTGTTTAGGATGCGCACACCTGTGGAAACCCTTCTCTGAACGGAATCTGGAAGCAAACAGGAAACAGTGCAGGTTTTGTTTTGACATGTGCATGCATTTGTGTCTGTTGACACATTACATGTTTGAAGTAAGAAGGTCGGAAGAGTTGCTGTCTTCTGCACAGATATTTTCAGGGTCCCGAGGAAGTTTGTCTGAATGGCTTTTGGGCATTGGGGCGATTGATTTTCTCTTGTTTACAGCCTTGAAAGGATTTTGGTGACATCCTGTTTGTGCAAGCGTTTTATGCTTAAGTGTGAAAGTGAATAGGTAGGTGTATGTGTTTGTTTATTTGTGTGTGTGTGTGTTCTTTGATCTGAACAGCATGAATAACCGAAATAATGAGGCAAAAGAATTTTTATGTGGCCAGAAGCCAACTCTTGACAATCCGCCAGACTCGCTGCTTTGATAATATCTTTTTACAAAATATTTCACCATACAGCTTCCATTTAACTCTTTCCACATCTACAGGTACAGTATGGACTGATGCAAATAATCATATTTATTGGCAAATTAATATTTACAGAATATATATTGTTATAAATGTAACTTAATCATTATTCAAATCTAATTTCTTTTTCTTTTCTTTTTCTTTCTAATTTCTAAATTCTTAGATTTGATCTAATTCAAATCTAAAGACAATGTACAAACCAAATTTTTTAAAGGTTCAATATAAAATTGTTATTTTAGTGCTGTCAAAATTAAAACGCAAAAAAATATTTTTAATGCAGCATCCTTTTTCCCCGTCATCCTTTGGCTAGCTTTACATTATATGATCATGCTCTTATATGCGGTACTGGCGTGTGTCAGTGAATCTCCTGTCTGTAAAACAAAACACACACACATACTTGTGCGCACAGAAAGCCACTTCAGACAGCGCTTGAATAGACAAAAACACATAAAAGTATGCCCAATGACAGTTTTGTCGAGTATCCTCACAAGCACAAACTTAAATGAGTTAAATTTAGTCTTAAATAATGTAAAGAGTTGTGAGAAAACGGCATCAGATGCGCATCATGTGCAGCAGCGGCAGGTCTTAAAGTGACAGCAGCCTAATACACCTGCTGCAGTGATGTCTGTCATTAATGATAATCAAAGAACAAAAGAAAAAAAGAAAATCACTCATTGCTCTTGACTGAATAACCTTTGTTGCGTTAAGTAGGATGAATCTATATTTAATTTATAATTTATGCAATGAAGACTGTGAATGTTTGATAACTTTATGTCTGCATGTTAGACCTAACATATGTTTCTCACACTTAAAAAATAAAAATATAATAATAATAATAATGTAAAAATTATTGAGATGGCCAATCAAAGTAGGCAGGGTTTATGTGCGTTCTCTTTTGGCTCGTGCACACAGTCGTCACACACAGACGAGCATGACAATCTATTGCTTAATGCCATTCCGGAGACTCTTAATATACAATCACCGATGAACATCTTTGATTTTAATGAAGAAAAAAAAGGAAAAAAAAACACGAATTGATAAGTCAAAAAGCCACCCTCAAATAGCCTATAAACCAAGCGTCTGGCTGTCTTTGAGTTCACATGAACAACGGTTAAAGTTACTAGTCAGGCGACAAAAGAATACCATAATTGCTCCATTCAAATAGGCTACAACACATAATTGGAAATAATATGCCTTAACTTAACACTAATTGACCACAAAGCCTGGGGTACGCTTCCTTTGCTGTTACTAAATGTACTAAACGAGTCGAATTTGCAGCGCCACCCAACCTTGATGGTCAGGACTAGAATAGCATAGTTATTTTTATTGAAGTGAATTAGATTTAAATCGCCATCATCCATTTGAGCAATTTTACACATAATAATCCACGATGGCACATTACACAAAACTGAAATTGCACCTCAAAATAGCACAGTGTCAATTTTTTTTGAGACCCCCCAAAATTTCACAAATCACATTTTCAGGGGAGCCCATGTCTTATTTAGGGGAGCCGAGCTCCCCCTAGCTCCCCCGTAGTTCACACCCTGCTGGTGTCACAATTCACTAGTGTGAGTGTCCGTGATCACCCCTAGAGGGCACTCCAACCCGGACTGTCCTTCTATTATAGACTACATTACCCATAATCCTTTATCCAGACTCATTAGCACTCACTGTTTACACCTGTGTCTCATCTCCTCATGACCTCTGCCTATATATATCTTGTTCACTCAGTCTTGTTTAGTGTCACTACTGCATTTCTGAGCGTTTCCCTGGTTTCATGGTTCTTTGTCTTGGATTTGCTTTCTCCGTGGATTACCATTTTGCATGTCCCTTCTGTTTTACTTGCTTTATTAGATTGATTACCTGTTGTGATCTCTTGCCTGTTTTTGGACTATGTATGTGGATTATCCTTTCATTTAATAAATACTGCATTAGGATCTTCTACCTTATGTCTGAGAGCGGTACATCTGGCCTCCTATCATAAAAAGATACTATTAAACAAATATTTGAATATAGGCTACTATCTTTATGTTGTTTTTACATTTTGGAGATTGAATGTGAAATTATTACAATATAATTATATATTAAAAACTTTAATACTTGTTACTTAAATCATGACAATGACCAACTTGTCATGCTTTAAGTCATTATGAGTGTGAACATGATTCAGTTTTATTCATAAAATCTAGGCTATTTGCCTGGCACAATTAACATTATGCAATTACTGCCCATGGAAAGCAGATGGTGAACAGAAAAAATGTTCAACAAAGATGTTTGTTTACATTTTCTATTGATCATGGCAGGAGTTATTTATTAAAACGAGGAAAAAAAAAATATGAGGAAAGAGCATTATAACTGGGCACATATCCAGCCATGCAATGTAGTGAACACACTTTCGGCATTTTAAATAGTCAGATGCCTTAAACGCAGTGGTGGAGGGATGCTGTGTTCTTCTCTACAGTTGCACAGAACTGGACGATATGGTTAAGTGCACCACGCGAGGCTTTTAGCACTGATTTGTGGATGTTTGCATTGTCTCCTGATTTGTAACAACATAAACTGCTCTCTCAGTGGGCATGATTTTCTCTTGCTAAATTTCCCCCATGACTCCAGTCTGTCTCTCTTAATCTAGCTGCTATTTTTATGCATGTTTAATCAATATGATTTAAATTCATTTAATTATTAATGTTTATGAATACCTCTGGGAGTTACGTTTTAATTGATTAACTTAATTTAGAGAGAAAAGTGCTCTAGGCAAGGCATAAATATATAATCAGATAAGCACTTTCATGCATGTATACATCTCTTTTGGTGTGTGTGTCCGAGCGCTTAAGCAAGTTGGAGAATCTTTGAGCACTGTTTAGTCTAATGAACGAGAGTATCACACTTTTTTATTTTATCTGTTCCCCTGTTGATTGGATCTCTTCTTGTGGATGTGTGTGTGTTGTTATGCACATTTGCTCCCTCTGATGAGCTATTCAGTTACCCACAATACACTCATCAGGCTCACACAGATAAACCCAAACACAGTCATTACAACCAAATGTGTGTGATTGCCTGTGTGCGTGTAGACCAGCTGCTTTCTCTTTGCTTTTAAGCTTTTTCAAGACCGAGCAAGAGGGGTACAACTTCCCCGTACACACACTGCCTTCGGCGAAATCACTCCATCTCCGGAAAAAAACAGCAGAATCCACTCCCAGACCTGGCTTTCCCTCTGAGACATACAAACATACACCAACATATTAGCTCACTGTAGCAGCAGTGGGTATTCAACGTGAAAATGGCATAAAACAGCATTTTTGGTAAAACTATCCACAATCCACCAGTGTTTTAGCATTTCAGATGCTGTTCTCAAATGCACCACATCCTCTTTATGATAAATAACCTGGCAAGAGAAAACTCAGCCATCATCTCGACTTCCAGTTTAGATAATTCTCTCCCTCATACATCTGGCCTTTTTTACAAAACACAAGCAGAACCAATTTCTGTGTAAATCCATCAGCGTGAATTCTCCTAATGAATCGAAAGCAAAAATTTACATAAGAATGTTTTTACAATGTGTTTACACACATTTATTCTATGTTTCCATTAATTACGAAAGCAAATCAGTGTAACTCTAACTGCAGACTTGCGTTACGGCCATCATATCATGAATAAGAGCCAATTGTGAATTGTTGTAATCATCCAATAATCTCATTTAAATGATGAGGGCGATCACATTTACAATCGAATGGTAATTGATCTACTTGGAAACAAATCTAAATGCCAAAGTGTAGGTTTGTGTGTAGATTCAGTCAGATTTACTGAATAGAATGTGCAGTGTTCTTCCCATATATTATTATTAGTATTATTATTGTTATAAAATCCTACTAAGAGTTATCGAGGAATCTCGGATAGCAGAGTTTTACTTGATAAGAAAATACTTGTATATATTCAAAATAAAATGAACTGTATTGTTTAAATTTGGTGTTCTTAATGTTGTGGCAATTCTTCCCCATGGTATCAAAAATGTGATTAAATATCTCAAGGTATTTTTTAACTGAAGTTAGAAATTCATTATTGCGACAGCACTTGTAAAAACTCGTAAAAAGTTTTATAGTGCATTTTGGACATTTTCTGCCAAGTGCAGCTCATGATGCGTGGCAAAAACTGCTTGCTCACTTGTGCAGTGTTAATATGAGAGTTGAAATATGCTACTTTCATGAGCAAAACAGAACCCATGGTTTGAGAATTGTATGCTCACACACACACAAACACACACACATGTTAGGTTTTTGTGAATTGTGGGGACTCCCCCCCACAATTGGTTGAATTCATTAGCCGCAATGGATTTTACACTGTACAAACTGTACATTCTATCCCCCTACACTGCCCCTGCCCCTAACCTACCCAGGAAACATTCTGCATTTTTACATTTAAAAAATAAATAAATCATAATTTAGTATGTTTATAAATCCATTTACATTGTGGGGACTGCTGGCTGGTCCCCACAATGTAGGTGATCTCAGGTTTATATTACATACACACACACACACACACACACACACACACACACACACACACACACACACACACACACACACACACACACACACACACACACACACACACACACACACACACACACACACACACACACACACACACACACACACACAAACCAGTGAGCCAAAACATTATGAACACCTGCCTAATATGATGTTGGTCCTCCCTGTGCTGCCAAAACAGTGCCAACCTGCGGCCTCCTGAAGATGTCCTGTTGTATCTGGCACCAAGACTTTAACAGCAGATATTTCAAGTCCTGTAGGTTGTGAGGTGGAGCAATCATGGATCGAACTTGTTTGTCCGGCACTTTAATTGGATTAAGATCTGGGGAATTCGGAGGCAAGGGCAACACCTTGAAGTCTTTATCATGTTCCTCATCTTCCTGAACAATGCGTGGCAGGGTGCGATATCCTGCTGAATGAGGCCACTTTCACCAGGGAAACATCCTTGTCGTGAAGGGGTGTATCTGGTCTGCGACAATGTTTAGGTAGGTGGCACGTGTCAAATTTACGTCCACATGAATGGCCAGACCCAGGGTTTCCCAGCAAAACATTGTCCAGAGCATCACACTCACTCCAACGGCTTGTCTTCATGCCAAAGTGCCTCCTGGTGCCAACACTTCCACAGGTAACTAGTGCACACGTACAAGGCTGTCCATGTGATGTAAAAGAAAACAGGATTCATTGGAACAGATGACCTTCTTCCACTGCTCCAAATTATGATGCTCGCGTGTCACATTGTACGTGCTTTCGATGGTGGACAGGGGTCATTCTAGGCACTCTGATTGGTCTACACAGCCCCATATACAGCAGCCCCCATTTCATTCAAATTTTGTGTGAATTGTGCCACAGTAGACCTTCTGTTGGCTCGGACAAGACAGGATAGCCTTCGTTTCCCTTATGCATCGATGAGCCTTGGGCGCCCAACTCCCAGGTTGGCGGTTTGTCATTTGTCCTTCCTCGGACAACTGTTGATACATTTTCACCACTGCTGACTCAAAGCAACCGACTTGCCTCTCTGACCCAGTCGCCTTGCCAAAACAATTGGGTCCTTTGTCAACTCAGATCTGTATTCTTGCCTATTTCTCCTGCATGCAACATGTTGATTATGTAATAAGGAATAAATGGGCTGTTGAATTATTAGAAAAATAATACATGTGATTGCACCTCGGTTGTGCATTCTTTTTCAAATAATTCAACGGCTCCAAATCAATTATTCTGCTTATACTACGATTACCAGAGTGAGCTTGTGTGAGTTAGGCTACCTCTGCACGTCTCTAAACAGCACTGTTATTACCTCGCTAGTGAAAAAATGTCATGTGTAGCCTTTAAGTTGCCTTATATGTTGTATTTATTGTGATGCATTGGCACTGATGCGACCACAGCCAATCACACGTCTGCTCTAGAGTAGGGTTGCATGAACGCAGTTGTCTAGCGTCTGGTCTAGGGTATTTGCATAGGGCGATCTGATTGGATGACGCCTGCATTGGCGCTTGAAAAGTTGAGAAATCTTCAAGTTCTGCCGCTTGCAACTCAAGTGAAGCGAGGCGACGCGATGCGACGGAAACCACAATTCAGTTCGGCAATGCATGATGTCACCCATTCAAAGTAAATGAGATGCGTTAACGCCTACGCCCCGCGTGAATGCGGCGTTAGTCCTGTAATTTCCCTTATATGATGGGATATGGAACTGAAATTTGGTCGAGAGCTGCCTTGAACCACGTTCGCTGAGCGTTTCCCAGAAAATTGCACACCTCAGAACGTTCATCAGCCAATCAGATTTAAGCATTCAACAGCCCCGTAGTATAAGAGAACTGATTGTTTACCATCGAATCTACCCAGAGCTTAAAGCCCCTTTCACACTGCCCGTCAGACCCGCAATATTCCCGGAACATTGCGGGGTCGCCTTCTGTGTGAAAGCAACCACTTCCCGGAATTGATTACCAAATTGAACCCTGGTCGGGGACCTAGTAACATTGCGGGGTTCGACCCGGGACGAGCGCTGTGTGAACATAAGCCAAAACTAATGCCGCAACGTGTACGTAGTTATCGTGCGACTCCTAGAGCTTGTTTTTTCAATAATACAACCCTGCAGTGCCAGAAGAGCTAGAGAGTCTTTAAACGCAGAGAGTGTTCGTACACAAAAGAAACTAAAATTAAACAAGCAGAAACGTGCGCAAACTGGACACAAGTCGAGACCACGGAGCTCCTTACTATCCGTGCTGAAGCTGAGATCGCTCGCCATTATACGTCACATCCGGATATCACGTGTCAACTCGATCCGGGACCGTTACGGGTTGTGTGTGAAAGCGCACATATTACGGTATTTCGCTGGCAGTGTGAATGGACCAAATCTAGCGGCCCGGGAACAAATGCCGGGTCGCATTATCCGTGTATTTGCCGGAATTGCAGTGTGAAAGGGGCTTTATACACACACACATATACACCAAGAAAATTATTGGAGTTTATGATTGGATCATTATTGCAGTGATCGCAACAGTTCTTCTAACCGTAATTGATGGAGTGTGTAGCTATATCTTTTTTTCCTTTAATTTATTTTGCGCCCCAACTTAATAAGTGTATTTTCTCAAATTCCACCGTGTTGTTCTTCAAAGTGCATCATAACTTTATTATAAGTTAATCCACTTTTTTTTTTCAAACTGAAATTTATGAGTGTTTTCATCTCATCCATCATCGATCCCTATACAAATGAGGAGGACGATTTCTGTTCGCACATCACTCTAAAGTATTGCACTTATAATCATTCTGGTGCGACTCTCTGCCCCCTCACATCCATTAGTAATGCCTGAGCATCCTGACTGATGAGGAGCTCTGTTCGTCAGGCCTGGGAATACTCCATCACACAGGGTGGGTGGCTGTCATTACCATAGATTACACGCTCCCGTTCCCCTTAAGATTACCTATGTGTGTGTGTGTGTGTGTGTGCGCGCACGCATTTGTGGAGGTGTTTGTATTCAGAGCTGTGGGTTTGTTTACTCATCAGCCCTCGGTGTGGATTCCATGCTGATGTTCTCTGCGAGGGAGATTGTGTCAATAATGTGGCTGCACTGTGCACCGCAAACGTGGCATTTTCCAAAACAGCTCATCTGACAAAATCGCTCTGACTCATCAGGGCAGGTGTCAGTAATACGATATAATTTGTACTGTAAAGTCACATCATGATGATGTGACTACCCATCACCCGCCTCCCACATTCATCTGTGGCCGCACAATAACCAGGAAGACGTTAAAAGCACCTGCTCTGACACATTCAGGCCTTCTGCATGTCAAAATATTTGCACAGAACGACTATATGTTATGTCACATTATAAGCAGTTTATGGCAGTCATTGATTCAAATCAGCACAAGATAAGAACCCAGGGAAGTGCTAATTTGATATCATCAGCACTGGTGTCGCAGTCGCATATTGAGGATGTAATCTGAATTATCTGTCCTGCATTGCTGTCAGATAACTTCCTTACAGCAGTGTTTGTGTCGCAGTGTCTACTGCAAGGTACTCCATATGCCTGTCAAGCTTGCAAATTGCTTTAAAATTCAGCAGAATCTGTGTGGAGAAAAAAAAGACTGGTTGTGTCTAAACTTTCTATGTGGCTTTATGGCAAATTAACTATTTAGGTGTACTATTATGTGGCCCTAAATAGCAATACATATTTGTGTTTCTGCACAAATAATGTGGAGCATGACAGTAGTCTTTACATTTATTAGGGATGCACCAATATAAAATCTAACACTGACGAACTGATGATTATGATTATAAATATGTTAATACCAATACATGGCTACACTGTAAAAAAATATTTTAGTTTTTTGTTGGTTTAACTTAAAAAAGTAAGTAACCTGGTTGCCTTAAAATGTTGAGATTATTGAAATAAAAAATTGAGTTGATACAATGAAGGAAATTTGTTTAATAAATAGAAACTCAAAATATTTTTGTATCTGAACCACATACATTTTTTTGATAAATCATGAAAATAGCACTATTTGGCATGTTTCACTGCGTCATCAGAAATAAAACACACACAATTCCCCAATATGCTTACAAAATCGTTTAATAATATTTTAATAAAGGTTGTCGAATCTCTAAAAATGTTCATTGTATTAACTCAAAAATTTTAATTTCAATGAACTCAAAATTTTAAGGCAACCAGGTAACTTTTTTTCTATTTTTTTTTTACAGTGTAATTATAAAAAATGTTTACTGTTTGTTCTGTTTAAATAAATAACGACATAGGCAAAGCAGTGTTAACTTCAACAGCAGATTTAAAGGGTAAGTTCACCCAAAAAAAAAAATTCTGTCATTACTTACATACCCTCATGTCGTTCGACACGCGTAAGAATTATTAAATTATTTAATAAATATTAAGTTCATCTTCGGAACACAAATGAAGATATTTTTGTTGAAATCCAATACCCTCTATTGGCCACATCGTTACAAGATGGAACTGAATCGTTACAAAGAATTTCCGAGAATAGTTTTTGAGCGCAAAAAATAACGACTTATATAGTGATGGCCGATTTCAAAACACTGCTTCATGAAGATTCAAACCATTATGAATCAGTGTATCGATTCATGATTTGGATCGCGTGTCAAACCAGCAAACTTGTTCCGATCCGTTGAATATACACCGATTCATCTATCCATGCGATCTATCCAGCGATCCATGCTCCGGAGGCAGTGTTTTGAAATCGGCCATTACTATTAGTCGTTATTAAGTTGTTATTTTTTGCGCAGAAAACTATTCTCGTCACTTCATAAAACTATTGTAGAACCACTGTAGTGAGATGGACATTGTAGCGATGTCTTTAGTGCCTTTTATGGGTCTTGAGAGAGGAAATAACATTGATGTCAATGAAGGCCTTATGAGCCATCAGATTTCAACAAAAATATCTTCATTTGTTCCGAAGATGAACGGAGGTCTTAAGGATATCAAACAGTAATTATTGACAGAATTTTCATTTTTGGGTGAACTACCCCTTTAAGTTAAGCTGTCTGATCATACATTATAAAATAGCTAATGGGAGCTGCCTATTGCGAAGCAAATGGAAACATTTAAATGCCAAAGTGAAGGTTTGTGTGTAGATCAGATGTGCTGAATAGAATGTGCTGTTTTTGTGCATCAAACACATTGTACACTTTTTATTATGGATGTCGGTACCTATATATCAACTGTATATCAGCTAGTAATTTAGATATTTAACCATTACTATTTAGGAAAAATTAAATTAGTCAATTAGTAAAATGGTTGTTTTTAAGATGAGTTCTATAAAGTTATTTAAACTTAAGAACGATGGACTCTCTGTTCGCTGTTCATTTGGCTTTGCTGAGTGAGTGAATATGTAAAGAGTTTTGCCATGTTCCTTTCCTCTTGGCACATGCTCATTAGATTCAGAATGTCCACTGCTCAGCAAATATAGATTTGTGTGCTGAATTTAAGAGGTTGACTCAGCAGAGTAATTATAATGATTGTAACTGAATATAACCTTATTAGTTGAGTGCCAAAACTTGTATGAGTGATAGAAGCCATTTTCCTATTTCTATACGTTATTTTTAAACCAGTATGCCTGTCTTATTTTCCTAAACATTCTTTTTTTTCTTTTTTTTTACAGTGTGTGTCGGCAAACCCATGCCCTTCCAGCATTCACTAATCCTTTATTCCTTCCCTGTGCAGTGTGCATTCAATCCCTCCAAGGGCAGCCGGTAGATTCTAATTTGGTTTGTATTCATTGGTCTTGTTTTAAAAATATAAGAGCTGCTGTAGTCATTTTGAAAGAGGAAAATGAAAGTGACAGTGTCAAGACTCCAATTTAAAGTGAACAGCCGAACAAATAATGTGACAGTGCAGCAAAAGTGCATGGCCTGAGGTTCCTCCTATAAATGCTTTGCTTACAGTTGATCACCTCCTGCATTATAGAGCTATTGTCTATATGGAGGACATTATATTTACAGCCGGTTCTCTACTGTTATAATCAGTCAGACACCAGTGCTATACGGTTCTTTTAAGGCCTTCTTGGAATGAGAATTCTCTCAAGTCAAGGGTGAGCTGATTTAGTTATTTCTTATTTTAATCAAAGAGATACAGAATCCTCAGATACGGTCTCATAAAACTGTCTGTCACTCAGGTGAGTTTATGAAGGGGAAACATTTCAGGCACGAAAAAGCTGGTGAGGCAGTTTATGACGCTGACAAGCATAAAAGCGCTGATGGTGGAATAGAATCACTAATCATCACGTGTGTGTGTGTGTGTGTGTGTGTGTGTGTGTGTGTGTGTGTGTGTGTGTGTGTGTGGGACGGTTGTGCGTGGATGAATTTAGCTTTGGCTATTTAAGCGTGAGATTTGTAATTCATGTTGTTAGTGGGTGGTAAAGAGATCTCATGATTTAATGCAGTTTAAAATAAATTTTCCAATTATTACCAACCCCACATGGGATGCAGATATAGGGTCACAGGAGAATACAGTGAATATTTTCATTTTTAGCTGTATGTTAGCTTCTCTTGCTCTTGTGTAAATATAGGTAAAACGTAATCTGAATGCAAAGGTGAACTCAGCATAATAAGCAATCTAGTTTTGCTTATTATAAGTTTGGCAAATATCAGCAATGCTATTACGCTATGTACATTTTAGATAATGTTATGTGTAAAAGAAATATTTGTGTTTTTGCAGTGTCATAATCATATTTATGTATTTTTCGGACGCATTTATCCAAAACAACAAGATGCCGAAATGTCATTGACTGAGTGCCTGAAAACTGCTGGTACTGTTTGCTAACCCTTGTATGAAGTAGAAGTAGTCAGAACTCTTGTTTGAATTTTTATAACCAATAACCAATTCAAGCAACATGCAGTCGAGATGAGATTCACACTTTAAGAACTGTATATTATACTTTGGCAGAACTGATGCCATAGTAGAACCATATGAAGTTCAACAAAGTACTTTTATCTTGCTTTTTAGAGGATGACTGCCGTACATTATGCATTGAGCAAATTCTGCTGAAGTCTGAATCATAAAATCATAATAATACCGTGAACTGACGATAGCATTTTTCTGTTATCGCTGTAAAGCTGGTTTGAAACCATCTGTATTGTATAAAGCACTGTATAAATAAAGGTGATTTGATAAAGTTGATTAGAAACCTACAATGTTTGAGTCCCTAAACTGGATTAGTTGGGGGGGGGGGGGAGATTTTAACAGCATAGCATCTTGTTAACCCTAACCCAAGAAAATATATAATTTAAATGGCATAATATATCATTATTACAACAAAATTGAGTAGAAAAGTTAGCTTTTTTGAGCTATGCTTTTGTAAAATACACTACACAACCACCATGTTTAAACATGTACACAATATTAAACTCCTTTAACAAAATTGTACACAGTGTAACTAGCCGGTCTCTTCCAAAATTGTGGTTGTAAGGTTGTTACGTCAGAGGGTTGGAAAAGGGTAAAATTGACTGAGCCACTAACCCAGCAACTGGGTAACACGAAAACTACCAACAGCTGGAAAAAAAAAAAAAAAGGAGTAGGCTCAACCCAGCATTTGGTAGAAACAAAATAGGCAGTATGGTGCTATTTACACTGTGTAAATAGCAACTAGATTCTATTTACACTGTGGAAAATAGCATATTTTCTTAGCATTAATTGCTGTTTACACTGCAAATAGCTGTAGATTCTATTTAAAATAGCATACTAAATGAAAATAATGATACATCATCAAATATCATCTAATTACTATTTACACATTACAAAGAACTGCTACTTTTACATGGTGTAAAAGTAGCAGTTCTTTGTAATGTTAAAATAGTAATTAGATGCTATTTACTTTATTTTGACAGATATATTTGCACCTAAGTATTGTTGTACATTAACAGGATGCAATAATAACAAAATGTAATAAAATTATTAAATGGCTGCTGCCTTAATGGGACAATAAAAGCCCTCCTGGAACTCTGATTGGATGTTCAATTTAGCGAATGAACACGAATTTAAGCGAAATTGGTGAAAGTGAGCAACAGACAGAATGTTGATCTAATGTTGTCATCCTTGAGCATTCCAAAATGCACATAAAATGCAAAAAGCAGCATGAAGAATCGTCATCAACATAACTGATATTCAAAATGGTAAGCAAGTGCTGCTTTGTTTCCATTCCATGTATATGTGTATATGATATACACATATACATGAATATAGGAGAAACCGAAACAAGGATATGAGATATACGGTATATCTCATATCCTTGTTTCGGTTTCTCCTATATTGATATGACGAATATAGACTATTGATACCTATATACAGTTTCTTACACGCAGGTGCAGAATGTGATAGTTTGTAGTTGTCTGTAGTCTGTGCTGCGGTTTCAAGTGCAGATTTTTGGCTACAAGGCGACAACATCGTCGGTTTTTATCACTGTTGGTTCTTTGAACATATATATATATATATATATATATATATATATATATATATATATATATATATATATATATATATATATATATATATATATATATATATTAGTGTTGTCAAAAATATCGATATTTCGATATATATCGATACTGGAATATCTGAAACGATACGATTCTCAGTTTTTACAGTATCGATATTAGCTGCGCTCTCCTCTCCGACCGTCAGCGAGCTGACACACACCGGCATATTCTCACTCAGCCCGGTTAACCTCTGAGCACGGCGAACGCGCGTTCTGCTGAACTTTTTCCTCATGACAGTGTGTTAGTGTTAGTGTGTGATCGGTCTGAATTTCGCGCGGGATTGCACATAAATTAATTCTAGCCTACTAATGCCCGCAGATTTCGTGCTCCACATCTGAAGCGCACACACACATAGCCTACCCTAATAAAGCCGCCTCTGACATGATACAAGTGCAAACATTTGCTTCCTTTTCCAGCATATTATTGGTCAAATACACTCAAAGAATGATCAGTGCACATCTGGAAGAGTATTAACGTAAACACAGTCGCAAACAGTTCAGGAAGAACGAGTAACAGGAACAGTGTTCAGGATCCATGCGTCTGTTAGTCTTAAAGGGACCGCAGTCATTTGCTATTCAAACTACAAAAAGACAAACGATCAACTGCTCTTGACTGATCAACTTGTGTAACTTTAATAGTTTCATCTGTACGCTATTGAATTTTTTACAAAGAACATTATCCAATGTTGTTTTAAATGTAATTACTATGCATTTTTTAAATTCAGTTTCTTATCTGAATGTTAGACCTACCTGAAAAAATAAAGCAGTCTTTTTAATTTTTATCTTCTATTCTATTGCATTTATTTGTGCTATTGTTTGTAATCTGTTTATTTGTTCTTATTTTATTACTGTTTACTCGTCTTTTTACATTCAAATTACCATTCGAAATCAAGCTTTCTTGTGCTGTGTGTAAGCTACTGCAACACAATTACCCTATTGTAAAAAATACATTGATAGCAAAAAATTTTGAGATAATTTTAATAGTAATTGATCAATTGATCAATAATTGTTCAAATCAAAATGATGCCCAACCCTAAGGAACATGCTGGCCACATGAATTTTTAGTAAAAAATAACAATGAATAATTGTAACGGATTCACAGAGGCAGGATTCAATTGCAAGTAACTCAGTTTATTGACAGAAGTGTCACAGAAGCCAAAACTCAGAACACAGAAGAAGTCCGGATAAGACGGAGCAGTGAGAGAGACTCTGTTGGCGACACGGGCAGGCTGTGAGCAGCAGTGACTCGGGAGCGCGGTTGAGGTAATCCGGGAAGGGATCCAGCGTTTCACAGAAGGGGGAAACAACAACCAACACGGAGACACAAGGGGAACATCCAACAACGCTCTGACAAAGACAAGAGAGAAACAGAGAGACTAAATAGGGTGAAAGTGATGAGTTGCAGCTGGTGCAGGTGATCAGCCACAGGTGCGTGATGAGCCAATCCCAGGCTCCGCCCTCACCTACATTCAACACGCACCCAAGAGTGAGACAGGGAATCCATGAACCGTGACAGTACCCCTCCCCCTAGGAGCGTCCCCTGACGCTCCCAGCCGACCTTACCTGTTGATTGTAATCATCAATAAGGGAGTGATCCAGAATGTCCCTAGCAGGAACCCAACTTCTCTCCTCCGGACCGTAACCTTCCCAGTCCACCAAGTACTGGAAACCGCGTCCCCTCCGTCTAGAATCCAGAATGCGATTAACCGAATAAGTTGGTTCCCCATCTACGAGTCGCGGCGGTGGGGGAACCGGGACTGGCGGATTAAGGTGGGAGTGAAACACAGGTTTGATTTTGGATACATGGAAGGCGGGATGAATCCTCCTGTACGCCGGAGGGAGTTTGAGGCGGACTGTCACCGGACTAATGATCTTGGTGACAGTGAACGGGCCGATAAATTTGGGAGCAAGTTTATTAGATACGGAGCGGAGAGGAATGTTCTTGGTAGAAAGCCACACTTTTTGACCGACGACGTAAACGGGAGGCTTAGACCGGTGGCGATCGGCTTTAGCCTTGGTGCGCGCTCCCACCTGGAGCAGAGTCTCACGGGCTCTGGTCCATGTGCGATGACACCTCTGGATAAAGGCGTGAACAGAGGGGACCGCGACCTCGGAATCCAGACTGGGAAAAATAGGTGGCTGGTAACCTACACTACACTCAAATGGCGAAAGGCCCGTAGATGACACTGGTAACGAGTTATGAGCGTACTCAACCATAGAGAGTTGCTGGCTCCAGGATGAAGGATTCTTGGATACCAAACATCGCAACACTCTCTCCAGATCCTGATTGGCTCTCTCGGTCTGACCGTTGCTTTGGGGGTGATAACCCGAAGACAGACTAACCGTGGCTCCTAGTAATTTACAAAACTCCTGCCAAAATTTGGACACAAATTGGGAACCTCTGTCAGAGACCACGTCCATCGGGAGGCCATGTAACCGAAAGACGTGATCTACTACAGATACCGCTGTCTCCTTGGCTGAGGGTAATTTGGGCAAGGGAATGAAATGTGCTGCCTTCGAGAATCGGTCCACGACGGTCAAAACGACCGTCTTGCCCTGGGAGGGCGGGAGGGCGGTAACAAAATCTAGAGCGATGTGGGACCAGGGTCTCGAAGGAACAGACAGCGGCTGAAGTAACCCCTGGGGAGGTTGGTTAGATGTCTTACCAACCGCACAGACCGAGCAAGCCAAAACGAAACTGCGAATGTCGCGAGCCATAAGTGGCCACCAAAATCGTTGCTTTATTAAACTGCAAGTGCGGTTTACCCCTGGATGACAGGCAATGTTGGAGCAGTGACCCCATTTGAGGACCTCGGATCTTAACCCCTCCGGAACGAACAAACAACTCGGTGGGCCGCCGGGCGGGGGCGTTACCCCTTCTAAGGCCACTTTGACCTTCGATTCGATCTCCCATGTGAGTGTAGAGATAACTATCTTCTCTGGCAAAATACACTCGGGAGTAACCGGGCGTTCGGAAGCATCAAAAATACGAGATAAAGAGTCGGGTTTGATGTTTTTAGACCCGGGGCGGTACGAGAGAACAAAGTCAAAACGTCCGAAAAAAAGTGCCCACCGAGCCTGCCTGGAGTTGAGTCTTTTAGCAGATCTAATATATTCAAGGTTCTTATGATCCGTCCATACAATAAAAGGTACCCCCGACCCTTCAAGCCAATGACGCCACTCCTCCAACGCTAACTTGACGGCCAACAACTCTCTGTTACCAATGTCATAATTGCGTTCGGCAGGAGAAAGACGATGGGAGAAAAACGCGCACGGGTGCATCTTGTCATCTGAGGGAGAGCGCTGTGAAAGAACCGCTCCTACCCCCACCTCTGACGCGTCGACCTCTACCACGAACTGACGTGTGGGATCAGGGGCGACTAAGATGGGAGCCGAAACAAAGCGGCTTTTCAGTTTGGCGAATACAGCCTCGGCTGTATCGGACCACCTGAACGTCATTCGGGGAGAGGTCAAGGCAGTCAGAGGTGCGGCTAGTTGGCTGAAATTGCGAATAAAACGCCGATAGAAATTGGCGAACCCCAGAAACCTCTGTAGGGCCTTACGGGAATCTGGACTTGGCCAATCCATCACAGCCTTAACCTTGTCGGGATCCATGCGCATTCCCTCCGATGACACGATGTACCCTAAAAAAGGAACAGACTGTGCATGAAAAGCGCATTTCTCCGCCTTGACAAAAAGCCCATTCTCTAGCAACCTCTGAAGCACTCGTCTGACGTGTCGAACATGTTCCTGGAGAGACGAAGAAAAAATCAAAATGTCATCCAGGTAGACATATATGAATTGGTCGACCATGTCTCTCAACACATCATTGACGAGTGCCTGGAAAACCGCTGGGGAGTTGGAAAGGCCGAAAGGCATGACCAAGTATTCAAAATGCCCCCTGGGGGTGTTAAATGCGGTTTTCCATTCATCCCCCTCCCTGATGCGAACCAAATGATAAGCGTTACGTAAGTCCAACTTCGTGAAGACGGATGCTCCCTGTAACCTCTCGAAAGCTGAAGACATCAACGGCAAAGGATAGGTATTCTTTACCGTGATGTTATTCAGCCCTCGGTAATCAATGCAAGGTCGCAGAGAACCATCCTTCTTCCCCACGAAGAAGAACCCCGCCCCCGCTGGAGAAGAGGAAGGGCGGATGAATTTGGAGGCTAGAGAATCAGAAATATATTTCTCCATGGCCTCCCTCTCTGGAATAGAAAGAGAGTATAGTTTGCCCTTAGGCGGAGACTTACCTGGGAGTAAATCTATAGCACAGTCATAGGGACGATGCGGAGGGAGAGAAGCAGCTCGGGACTTACTGAACACTTCCTTCAGGTCGAGGTACTCCGGAGGCACGTTAGACAGATTCACCGTCTCACTCTGAAAAACAGAACGAGAAACAGACGAACAAGCAGACACCAAACAAGACTCATAACATTTATCACTCCACGCAGACACAGAGTTTTGTCCCCAGTCAACCCTTGGATTGTGTAACTCCAGCCAAGGGTGACCGAGGACAACGGGAGCCAAAGGGGAGTCCAGGATGAAAAATGAAATGCGTTCGGTGTGGTTGCCGGAAGTGATCAGTGTAAGTGGTTCAGTGGTGAATGAAATGTCAGGGAGAACTTGTCCGTTGAGTGCGTTGACAGAGATGGTGTTCTTGAGTGCAATGGTGGGTATGTTAAGTTTGTGAGCAAGGGCAGAGTCAATGAAGTTACCTTCCGCTCCCGAGTCGAGGAGGGCGAGGCTGGAATAATCCTGAGCTGCCCACAGCAATCTCACCGGGAGGAGAGTGGAGGATGAGGTCTTTTCCACGGAGATCCCGCCCGACAGTAGCCTTCCTTTTACCGCCGGGCGTGGTCTTTTACCGGGCAGGAGTCTAGCAGGTGTCCGTTCCCGCCGCAGTACAGGCAAAGACCACGGGATCTCCGTCTCGCCTTCTCCTCCCGGGAGAGCCGAGCTCGACCCACCTGCATGGGCTCCGGGTCGAAGGTGTAGCTGACCGCATCCGTAGCGCTGGCCTGAGGGCATTCGACACTCCCATGCTGAGGCTCCATCCTGGACCTCAGCCGACTCAGACGAGCGTCCACCCTCAAAGCAAGATCAATGAGACCGTCAATCTTCTCCGGAAGGTCGATGGCGAATATCTCCTTCTGGATGCGGTCAGCCAGCCCATGCAGGAACATGTCCCACTGTGCCTCCTCGTTCCACTTGCACTCGGCGGCCAGGGTGCGGAACTCGATGGAATAATCCGAGACCGAGCGGTTACCTTGGCGGAGCTCTGCGAGTTGACGTGCCGCTTCTCTTCCGGTCACCGCTCGGTCAAACACCCTTCTCATCTCTGCCGCCAGCGTCTGGAACGAGGAGCAGCAAGGATGTTGGTTCTCCCACACCGCCGTTCCCCAAAGTGCGGCTCGTCCGGAGAGCAGGGTGAGGACGAATGCCACCTTGGATCTTTCTGTGTTGAAAGTCTGCGGTTGAAGAGCAAAAAACAAGGAACACTTGGTAAGGAAGGCTCTGCAATAATTGCTCTCACCGGCATAACTCTCGGGGGTAGGCAGACGTGGTTCCGGTTGCCGCAAAGCAGATGGTGTGTGGGGAATCGGCGGTGGGTCGGGCACAGTGGGACCGACGAGTTGTTGCATCTGTTGGGTCAGCTCGGCCACCCGTGCCACCAAGGTGTGTACTGCCTGTCCTGTGGCAGTTAAGTTCGCCTCCTGCTGGTCCAGTCTCTCGTTGCTGCTGGTCAGTAGGGCGTTGATACTCGCTGAATCCATGGTTGGTCAGAGCGTTCTGTAACGGATTCACAGAGGCAGGATTCAATTGCAAGTAACTCAGTTTATTGACAGAAGTGTCACAGAAGCCAAAACTCAGAACACAGAAGAAGTCCGGATAAGACGGAGCAGTGAGAGAGACTCTGTTGGCGACACGGGCAGGCTGTGAGCAGCAGTGACTCGGGAGCGCGGTTGAGGTAATCCGGGAAGGGATCCAGCGTTTCACAGAAGGGGGAAACAACAACCAACACGGAGACACAAGGGGAACATCCAACAACGCTCTGACAAAGACAAGAGAGAAACAGAGAGACTAAATAGGGTGAAAGTGATGAGTTGCAGCTGGTGCAGGTGATCAGCCACAGGTGCGTGATGAGCCAATCCCAGGCTCCGCCCTCACCTACATTCAACACGCACCCAAGAGTGAGACAGGGAATCCATGAACCGTGACAATAATAAGTTCTGTTGTCATATTAAGCATCTTATCTTATTTATTTATTTATTTATTTTTTTACTGTGGTATCGATTTAGTATCGATATATCGATATTTTAGTCTGATATCGTATCGAAGTCATAATTTTGGTATCGTGACAACACTAATATATATATATATATATATATATATATATATATATATATATATATATATATATATATATATATATATATATATATATATATATATTGTTTGTGTGTGTGTGTCTGTATACAATAATTGTGTAAACACTGGTTCAGTACATGCTTGTCAGTCTATATCAGTTTGTATTTGTTGTTAGCGTGGGAGGATGATTTTAGTGTCTGGCATCAGGTCAACTCTTGATGTTCTTCCTCTGTTTCTCTCTCTCTCTCTCTCTCTCTCTCTCTCTCTCTCTCTCTCTCTCTCTCTCTCTCTCTCTCTCTCTCTCTCTCTCTCTCTCTCTCTCTCTCTCTCTCTCTCTCTCCCTCTCTTTAATACATTTGTGATGTTTCCTTGGAGCTCAGAGGAGGAATTGACACCTTTGATGCATTAGCAGGCAGATCGCTCTGAAGCCCCAGATGAATGTCTAAAAGCTTGAGGACGAGTCTGCGGTGTGCAAGCGCATTATCGGTACACAGGAGACCCTGCTCTGCGTCATGCCTCATTCACAACTCTCCTGACCTCACTAAACCTGCAATTTCACCGGCCTCAGCACTGCTGTTTCTTTCTCTAATTCTCTGCATCAGACCAACTGCTGGTTTAAGCCCCACCATTTCCAAACGTTCACTTATAGGAGAGCGAATGACTGGAAATGGCATAAAACAGATGAAAATGTAACTCTCATGTGAATCCTCATGCTTAGAAGAGTGTGCGTGTTAACACATCTATGTTTCTTGGTGGTTTTAATAGAAGGGAGGAAACTTTGACAGACTGTAGTGATTGAATTTTTCATGGCTAAAAAAAGAAATGCAATCTATACAGGTGGTAGCCACTGTCAGCCTTGCATATATGTATCTGAATGGACCCACTTACATCTGTAAATAATTTATGTAGTTACATGTTTAATTACACTACTGACCCATCCCTTACACCTACCCTTAAACTTATATCACCACACCTGTGCCTAACTTTACCCGTATCCCACCTCAATATTAGCAAACGTGTTTCGCAATACATTATGAACATAATAATTACATTGTATTTACATTTTGATGTAAGTACATAATAGTTAAGGTCACCTAATATAAAGTGGGACCATTTGATTAGTTGATGTTTTATTTTGTATTTCCTCAGTTATAGAGATTGTGGAGAGAAAAGCACAGCCGTAAGATGTTTTTACATTTTCATTTAAATGAATTTAAAAGTGACAGTAGTGACTTTTACATTTGATTATTATTACAAATATGCTGTTGTCTTGAACTTTCTATTCTACAAAGAATCCTGAAAGAAATTCATCACAGTTTCCGGAAAAATATTGAATGGCACAACAGTTTTCAACATTGATAATAATACTATTTAATATAATAATAGTTTATTGAGCAGCAAATCTGTATATTAGAATAAATAGCTAAGTAATGCTGAAAATTTTACTTTGCCATCACAGGAATAAATTACATGTTAAAATATTGTATAATATTCATTATTGTGAAATATATTAAAATGTAATGATATTTAACAATATTACTGTTTTTACTGTATTTTTCATTTAAATAAATGCAGCCTTGGTTAGCATTAGAGATTTTACTGTATAGTTAAATGATTGCATAAAGCTTTAATGTTTAACAGGTTATTTATTTATTTTCTACGTATCTTTAAGAGCTTTTTAATACATGAAATTGAATGAAATCTAAATTAATTATTAAAAAGAAATCTATAAAATGGTCCCATGATGGGAACCCCTAAAAGGTTCTCTTTAAGGAACTCTTTAAGATTCTATACTTGTGTACTTTGAGTTTCTCAGACGAGCTTTCAATTATATAAAGTTGCCACGGGCGGTGATCATTATTCAGAAATATTTGACTGTTGAATGCCACCATTGATCTCTATATTACCTGTTTTTTAGTTAAAAATGTTCCTCATCAGCTGTCACTGCCGAGTGAGCTGAGAGAGGGATTCAGGATGGAAAGGTCATTAAGGTTTGATATGCTGAAAGCAACTCATGGTTTAGTGCTTTGCTTCTGGGCTCTAAAGCATTGTCCTTCAAGAGGATATCACACTAAAAAAACTACCAATTCAAGTCATTAGAATTAAACCTTCACTGCCTGTACAAAGAAACTCTGAAAGGTTTCATTTCACGTAGATGACGTTTTACATTTAAAAGGGTTTGTCAGTCAAGTTCATTATGCTTTTTGTAAACTTTGCAGTGCAGCTGCCATGATACCAAAAATATTAGTAGAGTATAGACAATGCAATGCCAGTGAAATTGTTCAGTTTATTTATTTTTTTGCTATAAAAACATTTATTTGAATGCTTTTCTTAACTAAGGTTAAATATTATTATTTTAAATACTAATAATATAAATGAAAACACTGGCATATAGTTCAAATAGACCCATTGTATATTAGGTGTATATAGATATACTAACATTTAAATGTATAATTTGATACAATGCACTTATTGTGTATATACACGTTTCTACATTGTACTTACTTAAAAAAAATACCTGCATGTAATTACATCTGTAACTAACCCTCTACCCTTAAACTTACCCATACCACCGTACCTGTCCCTAAGCTTACCCGTATCCCTCCTCAATATTAGCAAAAGTGTTGTGCAATACCATATGAACACAATACATTGTACTTATATTTTGATGCAAGTACATAGTAGTTAAGGCCTTCTAATATAAAGTTAAAATATGTCTCAGTTAACCTACATATCTGTACAATTTCAAGTAAAGGACAAAATCAACCAAATATTGACAAGAACATGAAAACCACTCATTGCTCTTAAAAATGATGTCCTTTACACTTTGGTAACACTTTATTTTACAGTGTCATTAGCCACGTTTACATGCACACTTTTTTGTCATTCCGATTAAAATATTTCCAATTGCAAGATTTAGTGGACTGTGTTCATGGATGCCATAGCAACTCTCAACGGCCACCAGGATACGGTTTTATAAAAGCTATTTATTTGTTGTGAAGTGTAACCATCTCAGAAAAAAAATTAATTATTTTGTCAGGCGCAGTTGAAGTAAAAAGTGCATGGGACAAACGCTGTCGAGATGAGGGTGTAGCCAGGCTATGTCTGTGTCATTATGCCAACATTATCTTCATAACGTATATATAACTTAATTAAAAGTTTAACGTTACCCCTCGTAACGTTAAAGCTACACTGTGTAACTTTTTTAGTTTATTCTTAGCTAAAATCACTTAGTTCTTTCAAAAATATATGTGCTCATTAATGTATATTTACTTCTTTCAAGTAATAATGCATTCTCGTAATTTTATAATAAACCATTGAAAATACATCAGTGTTAGGGGTTCGGATGACGGTCGCCATGTTAATCCTCCATATTGAAAGTACATCAGCCAAAGAGGGACATACCCGTAAATTCAAGCTTCGCTTTTGGCGTTTTTTCACTCGATGGCACTGTGTCGAATGTGAAGAGGAGGATTGCTTAAGGCTGCTATATGATGATGGAGGATCACTCTTAAGCCTCTTTCACACTGCACGTCGGACCCGCAATATTCCCGGAGCATTGCCGGGTCGCCTTCTGTGTGAAAGCAACCACGTCCCGGAATTGATTACCAAATTCTTCCCGGGTCGGGGACCTAGTAACATTGGGGGATATGTATCAGAGTCGCCAAGGAAGCGGAAAAGAGAATTAAGACGGCAACACGACAGGCAAATCAACAAGACAAAAGTAAATATTGGAGTGGCCTTTCCAAGATGGAAGAAGCTCATGAGGAGCAACGATTTTAAAAAGGACGCCGACGTTGCCTGCTTTCTTCTCGACAGGTAATATTAATTCAGCCTATTTGTGTATATTGAAAGTTTTATTGTTGCTTGGCTAATTATATCATGGTGTGCTGTGCATAACACTAGAACGACGTCTAGGATAGTTTTCCTCGCGTCAATGATGACAAAGTATTGTTTACCTTATAACATAAATCCGTGTTCTATGACAGATAACATGAGATTAATATTTTAATTGCATTATAATTTGTTTGCCTTACGCTAGTGATGTCGTACAATATACAGAATAACAATAGCACTGATAAAAGTTACTTTACTAAGATGCATTCGTCTGGGAACCTGATAGCTGATGTTAGCAATGAACTGGTTAAAAATAACGAAGACGTGAAACTATTATTCATTCTACATAGATTAATTTGATCATAGATCATTTGGTAAATTAAATAACTGCAAATTATAATAGTTTTTAAAAATTACCTCATCACTTGAGTTAAAGCAACATTCACCGAAGAGGTAGAACTTCAAGCCAAGACTAAATCGGCCACCGTAGGAGTTGAAACGAAATCGAAATTGAGAGGAGCAGAAACTATTATTCATTGGATGGTCATATACCGTTTCACCACTAGATGGGGGAAAATATCACACAGTGTAGCTTTAAAAATGTACTTTCCTGTCTTTTCAACATTATAGCCTTGTGTGAGCGTGACGCGCTGTGTATCACGTCACATAAGGACGCACACTCAAAAGTAATCGGGTCAGGTCGTTTACATGGTTAAATTTTTCGTTTGATCGGTTCATGAAAACATCCCACCCCTCTCAAACCGATTACAATTCAGTTTGGGCATTTTTATTCCGATTGAGGTGTTTATATGGAGCATTTTCATTCAGATTTGACTTTTAAACTGATTACAGTGCTCCATGTAAACGCACCTATTGTTACATACATTACATGCACTTACTATAGTAATAACGGTAAATTATGCATAATTACATTAAACTAACCCCTAACCCTATAGTAAGTACATTGTTAATTAATATTGAGCAGTAATTACATATACAGTGTAATTACAATGTAACAATGACACCTTAAAATGAAGTGTAACCTATACTTTTTTTGCATATTTTAAAAAATTGGTTACACATTACATTAAGGTTCCCTTTGTAAAGGGTTTAAGAAGGTGTTTGTTAATGATTAAGTCATCATTTACAAATGCATTATAAATCATTGATAAGCAGTTATAATTTCATGAATCAAAAGGGTGACTTTAACCTGCCAAATGGTGAGACTTCTTTAACTTGTGTTATAAATGCTTAATAAACATATTTATTTAACTCAAAAACAGATTCCTGAATATATTTCCTGATGTAGCAAAAATCGACTATCATCGAGAGATTAATTTGTGGTTTTCTCATTAATATCTTATGACATATGTCACATTTGTAACTATGTTGCTTATCAGAAGTTACTCAGTCTTACCCATGATACTCTGCAAAATGTTCATGATCCCTATCCACAGAAATATTTTGAATTTATTAAAAACAAACAAACAAAAAAACAAGATCACAGCCATACTTGATGAGATATTAATAATAATAGCAACAATAAAAAATACTACAGTATTAGTTACCTGTGAACCTTAATGTAGGGTGGACATCTGTGAACCATTTTGTATGTCTCACGTAAAAGTGAACCTTAAAATGTAAAGTGAACCGTTAATCTGTTTTTGAGTTAAATAAGTGTGAATAAGTATTAAACATTTATAAAATATGAGTTAAAGATGGCGCACTATATGGCAGGTATTGTGTTAAAGTCGCCCCCTTTTTATTCATGCAGTTATCACTGCTTATCAATGACTTATTAGTTATTAGTCATTAACAAACATCTTTATTAACCCTTTAAAAAGGGAACCTTAATGTAAATTGTTACCAATAAATGTTGAGCATTTTCCATATATTTATTATTTATTTATCAGTATATATTATTTACACTGTGTATTGCATTACTGTACTTTGGATTAAATGCTAACTGTATTTCATTGCCTTTATGATAGTGAGCTGAATCTAATGTCCTTTTCTTGTCCCATTTGGTTACATTTAACACGAGACATATGTTCACATTAATATCATAGCAATGACAAGCCAGAAGTTGGCGAAGATTTGATCACCCACAAACATCACAGCAAGATGCAAGCTCTGCACACGCGCAGTCAAACCAAACTAAGCACCTGTGCGACAAAATTACTGGTTTGTTATCTTTTCTTTCTTTTTTTAGTATTGTCTTTGTGCCACAGGATTATTGCCATATACTTTGCAGTATTGAATTGTGCAAGAAAAGAGGCAAGACGATGTTCTGTAAGAAAGATTGAAGGTATGCCATTGAAAATCCAGTAAGACAGGGCTGCTGTTTTATATCGGCACAGACAAATACCCTTGATGACAGTTCCTTGGCACGGCTGTAAAAATGGGGGTCGGGAGCAAAGTGGAGATAAATAACAGAAGGCTAAGGAACCGATCATGTGCATTGTGCTTGTGTTCAACATTTGTTTATATCAGAACCAGAACCGGAGAGACGCTATGGCAGAAAAGATGGCAGGAGAAAGATTGGTTTTGGACAGCAAGGATTTTAGAGCTATAATGTATTTCGACATCATGCCAATCAATTTACAGGGGGCTTCGTGAGAGAGATGTATCCGCGGACCAACGGTGGGCCGTTTGTCTCTGATTAGAGGCTTCGACTGTCACTCGATTGGTCAGAATGGCTTTCCTGACAGGCTGAGGAAGACAAACACTGCCATGAATCCAGGCGCGTTTGTCAGTCATGTGAGAAATTGGCGTCGTAGCTGCAAGATAAGACATTCATCCTTCCATCCCTTCTCTCTGAAGCTCATACCTTCATCCTGCATACATCCACCCACTCTGTTTTTTTCCCCTCTCCTCAGCACATCACTAATGTAGCACTGATTTATTTTCTTTAGTCAAGGCATACATTGAAAATAGCACTGCATTCAATGTAAATATCCCGTGGAACACAACAAGAGATGTTTGATGGAATGTTGACAGCTTCAGTCACTATTCACCGTCGCATATTTTCTATACAATGAAATGCTGTTAGAGACTGTCATTCTGCCAAACATTTCCTTTTGTGGTCACACAGGAGAACGACGGGTTTGGAATAACATGAGGGATATTATATAATATTCCTACAGGCGTGTGTGAACGTCAAAATATACTGTACATATCAAAGCCGAGATTGCTTGTGTATATGACAGTTCAGATCATGCAAACAATTGTTGCAATTGCACAGGCAATTAAAGACATTTTATGTAACCATATTCACACATTACTTATCCTCAAGCTCAGGAGATTATTCAGTGCCATCTAGAGCCGGGATGGCTTCTTTATTTCATTTTTATTCTCTCTTACCCACACCAGATTCACATAATCTGTGCTCTGCTTTCCAGTCTGCTCAAATCCTCACTCTCTTAAAGGTGATAATTACACCTCCATGTTTATTAAATACCACAAAAGCAATTACTTCTAGAGAAGACATATAACTAAAGATTGATTGGATGACAAGAGTTTATGCAAAGTCATTAACTTGATTATTACTCCTCTGCAGTTGCCTTAACTAAAATCTTTGTTAAATCACTCTCGTAAATGTTCACATTTATCGGTCTCTTTTGGCATTCTGAGTAAACTTTCCTCTTTTAGAGCTTGCACAACATTTGGTCGTTGGTAAGGCATTCACTTGATGATAATGCCGTAAAGACCCACTGTGGTGAAAATCAAGATTTTAATGTGCTTTAGATGTCTGTGGTTTTTAAAAAACGCTTTAAGACATACCATGTGCAAATTCATAAGTCAACACCATTGCGGAGTATTTTCTCCTTAAAGGGGTGGTAAAACACATTCTTTTGAAGGCTTGATTGTGTTTGTGAGGTGCACTGTAACGTGTGTTCATGCTTCATTAAAAAAAAAGTGCATTATTTTTCATATATTTTATCTTTATTCTACACTGCTCTGTCCTACTTGTAAAATCGGTCTGATGGTTTTCGGGTTTGAAGAGCCAAACATCATTGTCATTTGTGTACTTCATACTTACAGGTTATGGCCCGTAAACAGCTTCTGTTTTTAAAGTTGGAACTGCTCCATCTTTCAGGACAAGCCATTGTGCGAATCCTGCATTGAAATCACGACGATTGTGGAAGCTTTCCTCCATAAAGTGTGCAGCACTGAGAGCAAGATTTGGGTAATAATTATGAGGGCTGAGTTAAAATACATTTTAACCATTGATCCCATTCCTAGGAAGGCTGAACAAAGTGGCTGTTTATTAGTACTTATAAAGCACATATTGATGCCTTATTCTGCCCTGTAAAAAAAGAATAGTTGAAATAACTTAAAATTGTAAGGCAACTTGCTGAACAGCGTTTTTTAGTTCACACAAAGTAGTTCATTCTACTCCATTAACTGAGTAAATTTGCATGTCTCCCAATTTAAGATCTTTTGTTCAGCTGACTGAGCTTTTAGAGCTTTTTTGATTTTGTGTTGAATTTTTTGTATTTTTTTATTATGTCACCATCATGGTGATTAGTGTTTTCTTTAGTTGGGCGGTTTGACGACTTTTTAATGATAGTGTTTCTCTGGCTGCTGAATAATAATTGAATCATTGTGTAGTGGTTTAATTCAGTGATTTTATGACTGAGTTTAATATGAGCAATATACTATTAACTTTGTTTTATTATGATGCTAGAAAAGATCCAGCACGGTTTAAATCAGAAATGTTGAATTAGGTTTAAAACCGATTGTACATTAAGCACTTTGACCTCCTGTGAGATTTATTCCCACAGACATCTAGAATCAGCCCATGAATCTCAACAATGGTGACATGCTTTATGCCGCAATGCATGCTGGGAGCCGTGGATGAGTTTTGAATGATGCACCCAGAATGCATTGTTAACTTGTTGCAACTTGTATGCTTGTTAACTTGCAATTACAAATCGAATGTAAGATTAATACTAAGTTGGTCGAACAATTGTTGAACCAACTTTTTTTCACTGGTTAAGACAACTTTTTTGCATTTAACTGTCCAGTGAACTAAAACATAATCATTAGCCTAACTTTTTGTGAGTTGGATTTTTCACAGTGTGCATGACCTTATTTTACATCTCTTAATCCTACCCAATACCTAAACGTAAATGCTATAAAAACTACCTTACTTACTATTAATAAGCAGTAAATTAGGAGTTTATTGAGGCAAAAGTCGTAGTTTATAGTGAATATGTGTTCCCCATTCTAAAGTGTTACCCCACATGTTTTACCTCATGGTTGAGTATACCTCATTTTGGTTGTTTTGTGATGAGGATTTGAACTAGATTTTACACATTGCACATTTTAGCACAGAAGCCTGTTGTCAATGTCATTGTCGTTACTAATTTTTCTATTGTTTAAAAAACTAAAGTGAGATATTTGTTGTGGATGTCCCAGGACAGGATGTGCAATATTTTTTTAGAGAAATGTTCATGTTTCATATTTTGGTTGCATTTGTGAGTTTACATTTGTGAGGTTGCAGTTGTGAGTATTATTACATATAATATCAATATATCAATCGATATACTCCTGAATCGAATTGTAACCATATCACATTATTTTTAGAGGTATTGGCCGAAATCATATCGCTGGCTAATAGCTATGAGAATCAATTCACTATTGATCGTCCAATTTATAACACTCCTTTCTTGTCAATTTGAGTGTTCTTATAAAATTGTATTGAACAAAGTGCCTAAATGAAGTGTAAACTATAACATGCAGTAGGAGGCCGTGGACAGTAGACCAGGTTTTGCTCTGGCAGATGAGATCTGTCAGTCTCAGCTTGCAGTGTTTTTCTGTGTGGTTTTTAGATGTCAGCACCATGGCCTCTGTTGGAGTGGGAGACACTGATATGAATTACCCCTGATGAACTGTCTATGCCAGTTGGAGGCAAAATCTGATTGTGATTATCTGTTTGGTAACAGATGTTCGGACATTATGCCCATTAGAACACAGGGGTGTAGGTATCAGCTTTCAGCAGCTGTGAGTGTTGTTGGTGTTGTAATATTGTGAGCATCTGTTTGGTTCTTCTTGCCTCTGCAAGGTTAAATGTTGATTACAATTTTGAAGTTGGAAAGGCTGCTTTCTGAGTGAGGCTTATGCAGTTCATGGTAATATTAATACATTTAAATATTCATTTTAAAGACATTTTTTATTTTGTTTATTTATGGCAATATTTAAATATTTAATATTTAATTTAATTTAAATGTAACCCTCATTCTTCCCTCACACTTTGTAACAAATCCTTTCCTCATGGGTCAAAATGACTTGAATCCCTGAAATTATACTTATTTTTATTTATTTTTGTCCAGAAAGCTTGTTTTATTTAATTATGATAATATTTTTTGATATTTTTTAATCCAATTAAAAATGCAGATTTATTTGTATTATTTACTTTTAAGTTACAAGATGGGATCAATTATTAATCATTAAGCACATTCTTCACATTCTTTCAACTTAAATTCAAAATAACCTTTAAGAACTTCCTTCATAACCCTTTTAATTCCGTGTTTAAAAAATTTTATGTTGGGTGTCCTTGCCGAGCTCTTGTGTAAAATAATAATATAACATATTTAATGACTCTTGCCACTAGTTGGCCTTATGGAGCAAATGAGCTGGTACACAAAGATACACATGTAGACATTTATAAAAGTTTTATTTTTTATTTTTTTATAGATTTTGTAGGTTTTTTGATGTGTACTGAAGCATTCCTCACATTCCATTAAATCCTTCGGAGGTCAAATTGACCCACGAGGGTATAATTTGTTACTTTTTTTAAATTTCCACAAATCTCCTCAGATCCTGTCAGCTTTTATGTTTGTTCGTGGTTCAAGTGCGATGAAAGTCCTAGGGTTTTGGACCACTCTGATTTTTATTTTATTTTTTTATTTTTATTAAAATTACCCAAAAGGCCTTTTTTCTTTTGTATGATAAGCAATTTTGCCAGAAGGAAATATTATTTCTGTTTTAAGGAATTGTTTTGCAGTTGGGCTTTACCATTCATTTTAATATTATTCAATTTAACTTTAATTTGAAGGACATTTTTTTTGTTTACTTTAAGCACTTGATTTTGTAGCAAGCAATTTTGGTATATATATATATATATATATATATATATATATATATATATATATATATATATATATATATATATATATATATATATATATATATATATATATATATATATATATATATATATATATTTCAAGAAATTTTTTTGTGCATATTGTCGGGTCTATGCATTTCATGGCAATAATGATAAATTCATTTTTTTACTTTTTATTTTAAGGGCATTTTTAATTACTTTTATGTAATAAGCAATGGACACATGGTAATATTAATACATTTAACAACATTTTTGTTTACTTTTTTATATGAGCTGTTTGCATGATATTATTATAATATTTAAATGTTTAAAGTGAATACTTTTGTACAATAAGTCATTCTGGTATGCAATAATGTTGTTACATTTAAAAGATTTAAGGACATTTTAATGAACTTTTACATAAAATAAACAAACTTTTAGTACTGTATTGGGTTGCTTCTTGATATCTGGTGTAAAATCTGTGTCTTAAGTACCTCTACTTTAAAGTACCTCATTTGTTCTCATTTGAATGTATGGACGCTACATTCTCTAATTTCTTGTTTTATTCATGCTGATGGTTGCTGACAATAGCGTGTTAAATTGCAGACCTATTGAAGCTTATGCTGATAAGACCTCTGCTTGAGATTTCTTCACCTCTTGTCTTGAAACAGGAACACTGGCACAGATAAGCCATCTGATCAGCTGTAAAGCTTTTATTCTGCGTAGTCTGTGGAGATCTCGGTGTGTGCGCTCTCAAGCGTGCTCCAATAAACTGCCAATCTTCACTGATCCTTGTACACGTTTAGTCACCTGTAGAAAATACTGCCCCTCTAATACTATTAGAGAATTATACCATGTCCCATTACTGACCTCTGACTCCTGACCCCATTGATGAGGTCATCGAAAAGGACAAGAGGTGTGTTCTAGTCTAAATCAAGGTGCAGTAAAAGTTGAGGGAAGAAAAGAGTGAAATCAGGCCAGAAAGGTAGTCAGATGTGCTGGAATGGAGAACATTACTCCTGATTTGCAGGGAGAAATGGAAAAAGGGGGCTCTATAGTTGTCAGCGCTAGACAGGCATCACAAAAGCACTATGTTCACATGTACGCTCCCCTTTAATGTGTCTCCCCAGTGCCATCACACTCACATGCTAACATATATCACAAAAAGTGTGTAGATAAAATGAAAGGCAGATGATGGCTTTCATAGCTCAGTCAGGCAGAGGACAGAGAAGAGTTGATTTCCTTATCTCAGTGATCTCCCTTTTCAACACCCTATTGCTATTATTCTCAGATTCATACAGACTTTTTCTCTCTCTCTTACCTGAATTTATAAATGAATGTCAAAAATGTGATTCTAGTTCGCTCTCCTGGAGTTCACCTCATTAATGACATGGTGATTCAGTTCAATGGAAGAAAAGACGCATGCGAATTTTGGAATAAGGAAAGGTTTGGTTTGAACCAACTCGAAACAGGATAAGAGAGACCAAAAGACAAGCTGTTCCCTTACTGAACACAAAATGAGGGAGAAACATGCTGTAACTATACAAAAATAATTACATGCATTATTTTTCCATTCTGCTAATCTTTTGAATAAAAAGTCCAAAATCTTCTAGGTTAAACATCAGGAAGTCACAAAGCAAAATTGACCAGCATGCCTACAAATGTTTTTAAAACAAAGAGTGCAGGTTAATTTTTTTTTAGGTTTTTCAGGTCTTCATATATGCTAGTTTGATTTGGTTCAAACCATATACTGTATCAGTATATGTATGAACTGTATCTGAATATGTATACTGTATGAACCAAAGCAATGAGCTAATGCTTCGTTCACACTATATCTACTGCACTTTGGAAGAGACCCATGACGTTATACTCACAGTGGTTTATGCCTCAAATGTATGCGTGGCAACACTATCCACGGTCAAATGAATCTGCAGCAGTTAGGTGGTACAAGTACAAATAAGGGGTCTGTAAGTTTGAGACATGAGGTAGGTTAATGGCAGCCTGGATGCCTTCACAGTTCGGTCTGGACTCGATCCATAGAGGAGTGATTATGCCCGAACAGACACTGTTCAGACCAATCAAATTGTCAGGGAGGGCTTTAGACGATGATGGAAAGATGATAAACAGTAACGTAATCATCCATGTCATCAACGGGGCTTGGTTTAATTTGTTCAAATCCTAAATGGAGAACTTGTTCGTATATGCATTCACCTTCACTATTTCTCTCCGAAATGATCAGGATGTTGGTAAGTACTCTGTGTATTCTCTGTGGGGGGGAATTTTCTCCGGAAAAAAATGGCGTTCGGGGTGTAAAATGTGTGTTATTTTGGCAAGGTTGCCTGCTAAAATTCTCATTCCTGGGTCAATATATCACATAATTAAGTATATATCACATAATCCCTTCAAACCACGGACATGGAAAACACCCCTCGGGAACCTCAGATTTAGCAACCTAGACTTGAAAACCTCAGACTTGGCAACCCAGTGCTGTTGAGTTCCCATTCAGTCGGTCACTCTCGACGCCACGTCGGAGTACCGACGAATAGGAATCTCGCTTGCGAGAGCCAATCTACTTCGAGTCTAACTAAACGAGCCAATGCACATTGGCATGCAATGATTGCACCAGGTGCTCATGCCACGCCACGCGGGTATAAATGAGACACAGGTGATTGCATCAAATTATCCTTTTGCTTCGGAGCCGAGTGGTATGCCAGATATCACTCTTCACTTCGCAGTTCGACTGAGAAAGAGCCTGCCTTTTGGAAGAGATCTCTTCGGTCGGTGTTGGTGTGACAACACAGCAGCGGGTCGTGTGTTCTTCGGATCTTCTCTCTTCGTTGTCCATAAGAGCAACCACAAGGGCTGTTTTCACAGCTGGTACGGTGCGCTAGGTGGAGAGCGCTAAAAAGCCGTTCTCACGGCTGTTGAAAGCGTCCTGTGAGAGAGAGCGCGCACGACAGGCTGCACTACATTCCTGTCTGTGTCGCCGCGGCCCCACCCCCTGCGTGTTTCAGCACCAAGGAGAGCGTCATTCTAAAAGAGCAACACAGATAGAGCTTGCGTCTTTTTAAAGATGACATTCTATCTGTGTGTTTCTGGGTGCGGTGGATTCATTTCACCGCGGGATGGTCATCAGCGCTGTATCTCGTGTTTGGGCGTGCAGCACGCTGAGGCAGCGCTGGTGGATGACTCATGTTCTTACTGCGGGAACATGACCATCTCGGAGTTGCGGTCGCGGCTCCGTCTTGCAAAAGGCGGAGTCCCCGTGCCTCTGCCGCGATCTAACCCTCCACAGAGGGTTACTTCCGGTAGTAGCGCGGCCGATTTGAGGGTGACGGTGAGCGCGCTTCCTCCAGGGAACCAACCCGCGGGGAATCCTCACTCCTCCCGCGCTCCGCAGCCAGTAGAGCTGCCGTTGGAACGAGGTGGGCCGTCCTCGAGATGCGCACCACCCGTATCCTTCGGGGCTCCCCGCGATGACGAAATGTCCATCGCTGCATCGGAGGGAGGGTCAGAGTTGTCTGGAGATGACGTGTCGGCGCAGGGGGCTCCTTCGGGAAGACCCGCTGTGCCCGATACTGATCCGGAGATGATGGCCATGCTTTCCCGGGCTGCCGAGAGGGTCGGGCTCGTGTGGAACCCTCCACCGTGTCCCGAGCCGTCGAGGTTGGACGATTGGTTTCTCGGGGTGGCCCGTGCTGGTTCTCAGCGCCCCACCCCGGTTCCTTTCTTCCCGGAGGTGCACGAGGAGCTCACTAGGTCGTGGACGGCACCTTTTACTGCCCGAAACCGGCCCAGTGGTTCCTCCTCCCTCACCACCCTTGATGGCGGACCTGCAAAGGGTTACACGCAGGTTCCTCCCGTGGAACGGGCCGTTGCTATGCAACTGTGCCCTAACTCCACATCAAGGGGGAACCCGTGTCTCCCCTCCCGGGCCTGTAGGTACTCCTCCGATCTGATCGGGAAGGCCTACCAGGCTTGTGGAGAGGCAGGTTCCGCCCTACACGCTATGGCGTTGTTGCAGGTTCATCAGGCCCAGGCACTGAAGGACCTGCACGAGGGTGGTCACGATCCCGCAGTTCTACAAGAGCTGAGGGCGGCGACGGACCTCGCGCTTCGTGCGACGAAGGTTACGGCGCGTGCCGTGGGACGTGCGATGTCCACTATGGTGGTCCAGGAGCGCCATCTCTGGCTGTGTCTGGCGGACATGAGGGATACCGACAAGATCAGGTTCCTTAATGCCCCCGTGTCCCAGACTGGCCTCTTCGGCGACGCGGTGCAGAACTTCGCCCAGCAGTTCTCGGCCGCACAGAAGCAGACTGAGGCCATCAGTCACATCATGCCGCGGCGGTCAGCTGCTGCCTCCACCCCGCCGCCGGCAGCGCCTCAGCCAGCTCGTCGCCGAGGGCGGCCGTCTGCGTCTGCCTCCGCTCCCGCGTCGCAGCAGCAGCCTCCACCCAAGCGGCGTCGTGGAGCCGGGCGCAAGCCGGCCGTCCCGCCCGTCCAGACAGCCCCGAAGAAGGGCAAAGGCAAGGGGAAGCGGTCCTGAGACAGGCGACCCGGAGATGAGGAGGACTGCTCTCCAGGAGACGGTGACCGCACCGCTCCTTCCCCCGGAGGAGGGCCGGGTGGAGAATCTTGTGTTCCGTTTTGTTTCTGTTCCGCCGCTGGGCTCAGCCCCAGCGGTACCCAAATTTTCAATAAAAGAGCAGTTTCCTTCATCTCCGGGTCCCCAGGGGGCTCGGAGAGTTGTGGCCGGTCAAACGCCGGACCACTCTCATCCTCCTCCTGTGTCGCCAGTGGGCAGCAGCGGACGACGCACGGACACCCCACAAACTCCGTGCGGACCCTCTGCCCAGCCGTGGAATCAGGTAGGTGTCGCACGGCACACTCACACCTCTCTGCGGGCCGCCTCCACGAGACAGCGCCCCAGACCGGTGCCTGTATTCCACCTCGCTGCCCCTCGGTGGGTACGCCGGTGGTCCCGATGATCCCGCTTGTTCGGTCTCTGCGAGCCTGGTTAGAGCTTCCCAGTCCGTCTCGCTGGCTCATTCGGACCATCAGGCTCGGCTATGCGATTCAGTTCGCCCGGCGTCCCCCCAGGTTCACGGGCGTCCGCTTCACTTCGGTGAAAGCTGCAGACGTCAGTGTCCTGCGTGCGGAAATCGCAGTCCTACTGGCGAAGGACGCGATAGAGCCGGTCCCTCCAGCCGATATGAGGACAGGCTTCTACAGCCCGTACTTCATTGTACCCAAGAAAACCGGTGGGTTACGGCCAATCTTGGACCTGCGAGTACTGAACCGGAGCCTTCACAAGCTACCGTTCAAGATGCTCACGCAGAAACGCATTTTCGAGTGCATCCGTCCCCAAGATTGGTTTGCAGCGATCGACCTGAAGGACGCGTACTTTCATGTCTCGATTCTCCCCCGACACAGGCCGTTCCTGCGCTTTGCGTTCGAGGGGCGAGCATATCAGTACAAGGTCCTACCCTTCGGGCTGGCCCTGTCCCCCCGCGTCTTTACGAAAGTCACGGAGGGGGCCCTTGTGCCCATGAGAGAACAGGGCGTTCGCATCCTAAACTATCTCGACGACTGGCTCATCCTTGCACAGTCCCGGGAGCAGTTGTGCGAACACAGGGACTTGGTGCTCAGACACCTCAGCCAGATGGGTCTTCAGGTCAACTGGGAAAAGAGCAAACTCGCCCCCGTGCAGAGGATCTCTTTTCTCGGTATGGAGTTGGATTCGGTCAAGCGGACTGCGCGTCTCACGAAGGAGCGCGTCCAGTCGATGCTGAACTGCCTGAACACGTTTCAGGGCAGGATGGCGGTTCCACTGAAACATTTTCAGAGGCTCCTGGGGCATATGGCGGCTGCGGCGGCAGTAACACTGCTCGGCCTGCTTCATATGAGACCGCTTCAGCATTGGCTTCACGGCCGAGTCCCGAGATGGGCGTGGACACGCGGCACGTATCGGGTGAGCATCACTCCGTCCTGCCGCAAAACCTTCAGCCCGTGGTCAGATCCCGGGTTCCTTCGGGCCGGAGTGCCGTTGGAACAGGTATCCAGGCATGCTGTGGTCTTCACGGATGCCTCGTCCATGGGCTGGGGTGCCACGTACAACGGGCATGCAGTGTCAGGGGTTTGGACGGGCCCGCACCTGCAGTGGCATATCAATTGCCTCGAGTTGCTAGCAGTACATCGTGCACTGAGCCGACTCAAGGGCCGGTTACGGGGCAAAGATGTACTGGTCCGTACGGACAACACGGCGACCGTTGCGTACATCAACCGTCAAGGTGGTCTACGCTCACGTCGCATGTCGCAACTCGCCCGCCATCTCCTCCTCTGGAGTCAGAAGTGTCTGAGGTCGCTTCGGGCCATTCATGTCCCTGGGGTGCGCAACCGGGCGGCCGACGAGCTGTCACGAGCTGCGCTTCCGGGAGAATGGCGGCTCCACCCCCAGGTGGTCCGGCTGATCTGGGTTCAGTTTGGGGTTGCACAGGTCGACCTGTTTGCCTCCCCAGAAACGTCCCACTGCCAGTGGTTTTATTCGCTGACCGAGGGCACACTCGGCACGGATGCACTTGCGCACAGCTGGCCCCAGGGCCTACGCAAATATGCGTTTCCCCCAGTGAGCCTACTTGCACAGACACTGTGCAAGGTCAGGGAGGACAAGGAGCAGGTCCTGTTGGTGGCCCCGTATTGGCCCCACCGGACTTGGTTCCCAGAACTCATGCTCCTCGCAACAGCCCCTCCTTGGCCGATTCCTCTGAGGAAGGATCTTCTAACTCAGAGACGGGGCACCCTCTGGCACCCGCGTCCAGACCTCTGGAAACTTCATGTCTGGTCCCTGGACGGGACGCGGAGGTTCTAGGTGACTTACCTCAAGAGGTAGTTAACACCATCACTTCAGCTAGAGCACCGTCTACAAGACGGGCCTATGCCTTGAAGTGGAACCTGTTCGTCGATTGGTGTTCTCTCCGCCGGGAGGACCCCCGAAGATGTTCGATCGCGTCAGTGCTTTCCTTCCTGCAGCAGGGGTTGGAGCAGAGGCTGTCGCCCTCCACCCTCAAGGTTTACGTTGCTGCTATTTCTGCCCATCATGACCATGTAGAGGGTAAGTCGGTGGGGAAGCACGACCTGGTCGGCAGGTTCCTTAGGGGGGCGAGACGGTTAAATCCTCCTCGTCCTCCCTCCATACCCTCTTGGGATCTTGCTCTGGTGCTCCGAGCACTGCAGAATGCCCCATTTGAGCCTTTGCAGTCAGCAGAGCTGAAGATTCTGTCTATGAAAACTTTGCTGTTGGCTGCTTTGGCCTCCATCAAGAGGGTAGGGGACCTGCAGGCATTTTCGGTCGACGAATCGTGCCTGGAGTTCGGGCCGGGTGACACCCACGTGGTACTGAGACCCCGGCCTGGCTACGTGCCCAAGGTTCCCACCACTCCCTTCAGGGACCAGGTGGTGAACCTGCAAGCGCTGCCCCTGGAGGAGGCAGACCCAGCCCTAGCTTTGCTCTGTCCCGTCCGCGCTCTGCGGATCTACGTGGACAGAACCCAAAGCTTCAGGACCTCAGATCAGCTCTTTGTCTGTCACGGAGGCCAGCAGAAGGGAAAGGCTGTCTCCAAGCAGAGGATGGCCCACTGGATAGTGGATGCCATCACCTTGGCCTATCAGGCACAAGGCGTGCCCTGCCCGCTCAGGCTGCGAGCACACTCTACTAGAAGTGTTGCATCCTCCTGGGCGCTGGCACGTGGCGCCTCGCTGTCAGACATCTGTAGAGCTGCGGGCTGGGCGACACCTAACACGTTCGCTAGGTTTTATAGCCTACGTGTAGAGCCGGTCTCCTCCTGTGTTCTCACCTCAAACGGGTAGAAGCACTGAGAGGCCCGGCTCTTGTCGGCTTGCTGCGCCTCGGCGCTTAATTCTCCAGAAGCAAACTCTGTGAGTCCTCCACCGCCCTTGGTGCCGGGCGTGGCGGAGCGTCCGGCATCAGGCCCCTTACCGCTGAATCCTGGAGAACCGGTAATTGGCTGGGGCCATGTGAGTGACCCTACGGGGATCCCACACTTTTTCCACGGTTGCTCCTCTCGGAAGCCCGTGTCTTTCCCTTGGGAGAGCCCTCCTTTTTAGGGATGGAGCCCCCCTCACGGCGGCGGGCTACGGCTCAGCTTGGTCCCCACATAACTCCCGTGGTATGATGTGGTTCCGCAGCGGCCCCCCATTGGGCACGCTTTCCCAGTGTTATCCAATAGTCACTGAGCGGGTCATGCGGAACAGCAGTGATGGACTTCTCGGTGTGAGCCCCGTCTCACCAGGTAAGAGAGCTCAGGAGGCTCACACAGGGCACTGGAAGGGGGCAGAGTCCATGGCGCTTTGGTAGGGATTCCTATTCGTCGGTACTCCGACGTGGCGTCGAGAGTGACCGACTGAATGGGAACGTCTCGGTTACGTATGTAACCCTCGTTCCCTGAAGGAGGGAACGGAGACGCCACGTCCCGTCGCCATGTCCTCTGTCCCTGCCGGGGCGCCAGTCTACCTACTCGGCTCCTCAGCAAAAAAGATAATTTGATGCAATCACCTGTGTCTCATTTATACCCGCGTGGCGTGGCATGAGCACCTGGTGCAATCATTGCATGCCAATGTGCATTGGCTCGTTTAGTTAGACTCGAAGTAGATTGGCTCTCGCAAGCGAGATTCCTATTCGTCGGTACTCCGACGTGGCGTCTCCGTTCCCTCCTTCAGGGAACGAGGGTTACATACGTAACCGAGACGTTCTGTTGACATTTGACAACTAACGTTATGCATCGCTTCGTTGCTCTGATTGGTTGTAGGTCTATCCAATTGATGTCTTTCCTGGTTCGGTTGAAAAGCCCCATTATCATAGCCCAATGGAGCAGTATCAGACTCATATTCGGACTAATTGAGTATGACCGTGTTAGGCTATGTTAACGGTGTCTCTTGTGACGCTTTTGGTTGCTTTCTGCTGTATGCGTTCATGTGTTTTGGAGAAGTGCAGGGTGATATGCTCCATAGTCATATAGTCCTATCGGCAGCCTGTGAGATTGGCAATAATCTGTATTATTTCGCTGACATGTTATAATAAGTAATTTACAGATATTATAATGTTGTTATGTTGTTACAGATTCAGCATTTCAATATTTCATCCTGCATAATATAATAATAATAATGATTATCGTCGATACACAATATTATCGTCTATCGGCACAGCCCTATTTTGGAGGAGGCGTGGCTTTGGAAAGCTCTCTGGAGTAAGAGTGGGATCTTATGCTTTCAGAGCTAGCTCGCTATTGCTAGCCTCTTCAAAAAATTGCCTACCCTACCTTTAAGGCTTTGCCAACATCAGTAAATCTTATTGAGTCTGAATCCGCGAGAAGGCCGAAAGGAGAGTGGAACAGCTCCCCAGTGGCCTTTGGCATGTACACATACAACTTTTCTAAGAGTGTTAAATATTTAGGCACACACACTGTGAAGACATGCCACAGCCTTTACATTTACATTCACTTTCACACAGATGGATGAGTCTGTGGAAGCAAAGTGGCAACTGAGTGACACAACACAGAATGGAGTGGAACAGATTAAACCCTCTGTGCTCCTCCTCTACTCCGAGCTTTCCTTTTCTCTTTCCTGTCTCCCCATCCTTCTTTCTTTAGTTTTATTTCTCCTCTGGTTGTGCTGGAGTTTTACTGTGCTTATGCAGATTGTACAGTTTATCTACTAACTGATTAAAGATCTTTGTTTACTTGTCAGATTCGGAGAACACTTGTTCTACATTTAAACCACCTGCTATTCAGTTTAACCAGGCATTGAAAGTGTATTTTAGTCACATATCTTGATGCAAATATGGAAATATTTCACCAAAAAGCTTGATTAAATTTATTTTTGTAGTTAAGGAGATGTGCACAAATGTGGAAACAAATGAACTGAATAAAGACAAAGGTGTGCATCATTATTTATCAGCATTTTGTTTTACTTGAACATTGCTTTATTCAAAACTTTTGAGTAAATTAGGCTCATTATTGCTTGCACCCTAAAAAAAGTTAGAGCTATTTGCTTATTTCTATACAAAATAATTGGATAGGTTTCAAATACAGGCCATATGCTTTATAAAATGTCTAGCGTATGCATGCTAGCTGAAACAACCAACCCATGTCCCTGCTCGCCTACTTTTTGGCAGACTACAGTGTAGTCTTAACAGAGGCATGCACAGTACCTCAACACACACTCAAAACATACTCAGAACAAGATATTAAAAAAATATATTACTAATAAAAAAAAAATAAGGGTTCTTGTTTAGATTCCCTGGAAATGGTCAGGTGTATTAGGAAAAACAAAACTCTAAAAGAAAATAATGGTGGGGAAACAGATCTGGGTCACTTCATACTACCTGTCTAAATGTAGCCTTATATCCCAAGTGGGGGTTAGAGGACAGGCTGATAGAGTGATGAAAGAAAAAAGCAAATGAAGACAGTGTATTCTTGTAGAAGCAGCTGTCCAAGAGCCTGTCAGGGCTCCTTAAAGCAGTCCATTGTTAGCAATGAATAGAGTAGAACATTTCAGTACATGTAAAGGGCACGCAAAAATAAAGTAAAATTATGTGTGTATGTACATACATGTTTATGTTTGTGTATATATATTGTGTGTGTGTTACACTTGCAGACATTGTTCCCCATAAACTGTGCCACTTTATCCAAGCTTTTAGACCGTGTTTAAATAGTGGCAGGTCATAGATCTTTGTTATCAAATGCTTTCTGCATGACACTAATCGCGCTCTGCTGGTTCCAAAGGAGCCATCATGTTTACTGGGACCACACTGTGTCATAAGAGAGAGTCTCTTGTGTCCCGGACTATATAACTAGCGCGTATCATCTGTTTGTTCACAGCTCATTTCCCAATCTCCTAGGGGCTCTGCTTTTAGCGTAAGTGCCTCTGTTTACATGCTATATGTTTTGCGTCGTTTCTGCTACACTTTTATCTGCAGACACAGAGTGATTGAACAGCCCTGTTCTTTGTAACAGCTTTGTATTTGATAAGTATATGGGACAGTATTTTGTTTTGTTTTGTTTTTTTGCACTGGATTTTTTTGTATTAACAACATTTGACTGATGGAATAAGTTAAGACGGCAAGTTGGTGTGTGTAGATTTGTGTGGAATTAATTTTTAAAGTCACATGGGATTCTTAATGGGAACTAAAATAATCCATCACACACACACGCACGCACGCACGCACGCACGCACGCACACGCACGCACACACACACACACACACACACACAGGTCTGGTTCTCTATCTTTGTGGGGACTCTCCATACACTGAAAACCCTATTAAGTTGATTGAACTCAAATGATTTGAGTAAACTCGTTTCCTCAATTCAATTGAGTAATGGAGTCTCACAAAACTTGTATATTTAAGTTCACTTAACTTGGTGCTCACGTTCACTGTACTTAAATTGTTAAGTTCACCAAACTGGGTACACCAGAAGTTCAGTACACCATGCTGGGTACAACCAATCTAAACTTCAGCATGCATTGCAGCATGAATAAATTATACATCTGAATTGTGACACATTTTCTTTGATTCTTACTATTTGCTTTTACTTTTGCTCTTTTGTTCTGATGTTTTTGTAGCTTGTTTTATGTTCAGAGTTGATCTGTTTATCGGATTTAAAATAAAAATAAAATAAAAATGTCACCATTGATTCTTACACGGATTCTTGATGTCTGTTCATGTCTAACTAATGCTGTAGATTTAAACATTTTGTGCACAAAAAATAAAATAATAAATTTTTCAATTACCACAAGAGTAAAGAATCTCATGGAAATTTTTATTAATATTTCATTAGACAGTCAAGGGTCAAGAGCCCAACTAAAGCAAACACTTATCTCCTACATGGTGACTTCCAGCGGAACTATTATTTTCATTAAATCAGAAATAAAGTCAGTCTGGTTAGTTATAAGTTAAAAGGTCTCCATCTTAATTTGAATCAGCAACAGAAAAGGACCGCCTTTTGTAAATGTCCTCCAATCAGTGAATTAGTTCTTGTTGCCAGACAGAACTCCTGGCATGGCCAATCACGCCAAAGCAAGACTAGAGCGAGCTGTTTTAAATAAATATATTTGAAATCTTAAGTTTATGTATTTTGTAGGTTAATAAGTTATACTAACTTATATTATTGAGTTTTTGGACTAAACTAGTAATATTTAGTCAAGATTACTTGATTTGTTGGAGTAAAGACAACATTAGGGTTTACAGTGTAGACGTAATGTTTTTTTTAACGTACAAACCATATTTTCTATCCCCCTACACCACCCCTGCCCCTAAACCTACCCATCACAGAAAAAAATCTGTATTTTTACTTTCTCAAAAAAAACTCATCCTGTATGTTTTATAAGCCTTTTGAAAAGTGGGGACCGCTGGCTGGTTCCCACAATCTAGGTTTTACAGTACTATCCTTATGGGGACATTTGGTCTCCACAATGTAATATAAACAAGGGCACACACACGCACGCATGCACGCACGCACACACACACACACACACACACACACAGCATTCAAGTCATAGCATTGATATTTAAATGTAAAAAGATCATAGTGTGTATGTCCACAGATGTCTTTGATTAGCTATATACAGCAGTCAGATATGATTGTTTTAATGACCTTTTTTAAAAGCTTGTTATAGGTTTTGGATAAATTAACTTACTTAAATCCACTATATGTATGTTTGTGTAGGTGACATTTGTAAATGCAAGACTGATGCAATACAGTACCTTGTGTTAGCAAAGGACGAGGGAAGGAAGAAGCTGGTACAAAACTTTTCCTGAAAAATATTTTTCAGTTTCTTTTGTACTCTTGTTCTTCGCATCAAAAGAGACTCTACATTTAGACAGCAAAATTGTTTAGTTGCTCATACAGTTTGTGTGGGTGGAGCAGTGTGTATGTCTGCGCAATTATAAAAGACTGCAGGAGTAGTAGGAGACAATGCTCCGTAAATGCATCTCTTTCTCGTTCCATTTTTCTGTCTGTTTATCTTATCTCTATTTTTTTCTATAAAATTGTCCAGGGGAATCAAGGACTTTTTTCTGTTATGTCAGTTTTGCTGCTTTGTTTACTTGTCAAGCTACTTACAAAAAGCTAAATATTTACAGTATTAATCAGTATATATCAGACAGCATTTTTTAATATGATAGCATTTAAACCATAATTTATAGAGTAAAAATGAATTATTTTGAAGTCATATATCAAATGACTATTCTAATCCAATTTTTTGTATATTTTGCTACAAAAAAGAAGATATAAAATGCAGTCTCCCCAGAGTTTTAAATTAATTTAGTGAATCATATTAATACAGTTGTTGCAATTATTATTATTTTTAAATAACCACCATTTTTTGCCCAAATTGTGCATGTAATGATAATTATTCTGAACATGATGATGTTGTACTCCGAAAATTATGAGAATGGACAAAAAAGGAACTATGCCTTTATTCTTTTTGTTAAACTGATTTCATTCAGGACCACTTAAGTTTTAAGACCACTTAAGACCACTATTCTTAATCCATAGGGTTTAATATGGAGTTGGCCCACCCTTTGCAGCTATTACAGCTTCAATTCTTTTAGGAAGGCTTTAGTAGTGTGTTTATGGGAATTTTTGACCATTCTTCTAGAAGCGCATTTGTGAGGTCAGGCATTGATGGCACTGAGGCTTGGCTCACGGTGTCCACTCTAATTCATCCCAAAGATGTTCTATCGGGTTGAGGTCAGGACTAATCAAAAGTCATGTTGACATTTATGTTGACATCAGTAGTTATGTTGGAACAGGAAGGAGCCATCCCCAAACTTTTCCCACAAAGTTGGGAGCATGAAATTGTCCAAAATGTATTGGAATGCAGAAGCATTAAGATTTCCTTTCACTGGAACTAAGGTGCTAAGCCAAATCCCTGAAAAACAACCCCACACCAGAAAACACCCTCCACCAAACTTTACACTTGGCATAATATAGTCAGGAAAGTAATCAAGTCACTCCAGAGAACACGTCTCCACTGCTCTACTCTCTGAGTCTAGTGGCAGTGTGCTTTACACAACTGCTTATGACGCTTTGCTTTACACTTGGTGATGTAAGGCTTGGATGCAACTGCTTGGCCATGGAAACCAATTCCATGAAGCTCTCTACGCACTTGTTCTTGAGCTAATCTGAAGGCCACACAAAGTTTGGAGGTCTGAAACTACTGACAGAAAGTTGGCGACTTCTATGCACTGTGCGCCTCAGCATGCGCTGACCCCGCTCTGTGTGTGGCCTACCACTTCATGGCTGAGTTTCTGTTGATCCCAGTTGCTTCCACTTTTCTATGATTCCACTAACAGTTGGCCGTGGAATATTTAGTGAGGATGATTTGGAGGGTTGTCCCAATACTTTTGGGAATATAGTGTATGTCAAAAGATCAAGGCAAATTTGATTTCTCATGTCATGAACCCTTTAGAAGAAAGGAAGTCAAACAGGTTTGCAATTATAATGTGAATAAATTATGAAAAATTAGATCTCTCTCTTTAATATCATAAATACTAACAGCACTAACCCTACTGTTACTGATTTCACACACACAGCAGTAGACATAATTCCAACAAATCCACACAAATGACTGTAATCCCATCAGTATCAGCTGCTTCCTCTAAAATCAGAACGGCAGTGTCCACCATTTTCCATATTTCACCATGTGTGCCTCCCTCTGCATATTTATGAGTTCATTTGTCCTGTTGATGGCATTAAACATTTATTGTAATGAATGTGCGAGGGGAGGAAGCAATCGTTCTCTCGGGTAAAAGACCAGAGTCTGGGGTCTTTTCATCATTTTCAGTACAGCCTGGCTTGTATCATCCTCAAATTAATCACACGACGTTTTACATGCAGTTACAACTCTTCCTTTTTCCCTCTCTACTGAATAACCGAACCCTGTTACAGCAATGGGACGTGAATCTGAACAAGCTTTCATTAATATTTAGATGCAAAGAGGTATCAGAGCGGTGTCTGTTTAAATTAAGGCGGATCATACTCATTCACAACCTCAGAGCTCCGTGTGGGAACGGGATCATGCCTCATATACTCCATCTGACTCATTCGTACCATTTGCTGTGACATTAAGCATAAAGACTGCCACTGCAGATCTTTGCAATCTGATAGGGATGGCATTGTAATGATTTATCTGTGTTCTGATCATTGAGCTGATTGACTTACATTTGGAAAGTTAATCTAATGGGATCTTGGATGTAATTGCATGACTGCCAGAAAAGACTGGCAACATCTGCCTTTGACACTGTTCTCGTGGAGTAACAGCATGTTGTAACATGCTGAATTATAGCTGTCTTTACCCCTTTTCCACCAGTCTCTATTACGTTAGGCAACCAAAAAAGGTTACACTGCTCTAGCACCAGAAAAACAAGTTGACCATCTTACAGAATATGTTTTAACTCCTCTTTCGGTGTGAATTTTCCATCCTACACATTCTGGCACCTGTCTTTCAAAGCTGCCGATAATATCAGCCCACCTGTCTGTCATCCATCTGTAGAACTGTACCAGCTGCCCTGCAGTAATCTAAAACAGACGACTCCATTCTTTTCATCCTCTCATCCTCTCCCACTCTTCTCCCTCATGAGCAGTCACACAGACCTGCTCTCACAAAGTCCCAGACCTGCAAATAACACCCAAACTCTTTCTATATTCCCGACATTCCAAAACATGCAGTGGGGAGCCGCTCCAGGGCAGGGAGCATTCAGCTCCGCAGGGGATCGCCTCAGTGCTTTACTCCACTCTGAAACCCCCTGAAGCCTTTGAGCCCCACAGCAAAACACCATCCCACACACTCTCACAGGCCCACACATTATTGTGCTGTCAAGCTAGAATAGGAATGAATATGTAAGTTCTTTAAGTAAAAAAAGCTAATGCTTTTTTCTCTGAACTTTCGCGATTTCTTTTTTACCAACCAGGGTCATTTTTGGTGAATGCATCCTCTGAAGTTCACACAGGTGTCCTGGTTGGGTAACCATAAGTGTAGTTTATTACATTAATCACATGTTCCACTAATATTTGACATTCAGGAAGTGTCAATATATATAATCTTGGACATTGTTTCATGTTTGATAATTGAAAGTCTAACACATTGCTTTGTCTAAAATATGGCAGTTGGTTTGGTATTTAGTTGATGTTCATACAAAATTATGTAATGTTTTTATTTAATTCATACAGTTGTAATAGTTTTTCGCATATACTGTTTGGGACAAATGTGCCAGTAGATGAGCTAGTTTTTCTGTCTGTTTATCATGAGTATCACAATTTTCAAAATTTGTATTGTCTCTAGTTTCTGAACAGTAGTTGTCAATTTTTTATGGCAAAAATGATGACTTAAAAAATAGTATGCATGATATTATATAATTATTAAGGCAGTAATAGGGTTGAATAGGGTAAAAAATCACCATGCTTATAGTTGATTGGTTACTAGGTTCACAAAACATTGATTATGTTGGTAACAATGCCAAACTCTAAATCATAGAGTGTCAGTCATTACACTGGTTTATTTGCCTATAAAAGATCTCCGGCGCGACCACTCTGATCTTTCAAATATTCATATTCTTGTGTAATCGATGCGCCATCCTCAACAAACCCATCTCTTGCATGATGATGATACCCAGACATTTTTTACATTCTGATCTCATACGATTTCTGTCCTGTAAGGTTGCCAGAATAATAATCTTAAACTGTTTGTTAATAGGCCAGAGGAGAACTGGTACCCCAACTGAGTCTGGTTTCTCCCAAGGTTTATTTTTCTCCTTCATGTCCTGGTGGAGTTTTGGCCAAAATTATGATCTAAGTTATTCAACTAAATATACAAATAAAATGAATTCATTAGGTCTTATTTAATTCTATAAACTATAATACTGATCTGCCAACATTGTTGCTATATGATAAATAAAAATAAGCTGATAACATCACTGTTTTCTCCAAAAAGACTGTACAGCCAAATCAAATTTTGTTGCAATATTGTCCTGTTTAACACTGTGAAGCTGCTTTGAAACAATCGTCAATGAGTGACACACTCAAAAGCGCTATATAAAGTTGATTGATTGATTGATTGATTGATTGATTGATTGATTAATAAATAACCTGCTAGTCAAATTATAATAGTTACCCCCGTTTTACAAAACTTTTGTTAGAAATATGTTTAG